>NC_060126.1:283398743-283701774 GCF_021461395.2 Schistocerca americana
TAGATTCCTCTTTTAATGCTAGTTTTGGACACAATGGAAGTATGTTTCAGGGATAGTTAACACCTTTCTTCAAGCGTCATATCAGTACCGCTCTCTCAAGTGTTAGACCTGTGACGAACCATGCTGATCTTCTTTGTATACATTTAATATTCCCCGATAATTCTACTTGGTGTGGGTGCCACACACTTGAGCAACATTCTACGATGGTACACACGAGGCTTTCCTTAGTTTTTGAACGCAATCTCGTTTGTAACAGATTTCATTTTCCTAGTAGACTACACGCAACACTTTGATTTTCTCTTCCTTTACCTACGACAGAACGTAAATGATCATTCCAATTTGTATCCTTACAAATTTGACACCCAGATATCTGTATGAGTTGGTAAATCCTGGTTATGACTCACCGTTATTGTAGCCAAGCGACGCCAAATTTTTGTTTTTGTTTTAGGAAGTGCACTGATTAACATTTCTGAAAATTTGAAGCAAATTGCCTATCATTGTACCTTTGATATCTGATCAAGGTCCGACTGAAGGTCTGTGCAGCTTTTGTGGCAGTACGGTATTGGTAACCGCATAACCTGCTAACAGTCTGATTTTGCTCTTAATTGGTCTTCGATGTCTTTAAGATAGAACAAGAACAGCAAGGTTCCCAATACATTCCGTTGGAGCCCATCTGAGGTTACTTCTACGTCTATCGATGATTGTCCTGGCAGATTAAAATATTGTGTCCTCTCTACCAAGTAACCTCAATTCTGTTATAGATTTCCCTTATTACCTCATACGGTTATGCTTTCAATGATTTCAATGATAAACAATGCTTTTGGGAAAACAAGAAATGCAGTATAGTGCAGACGGCGTTGATTCATGGCTTTCTGGATGTTACGTAAGAAAAGCGCGAGCAGTGTTTCGCGTGATCGATGTTTTCGGAATAGATGCTGGTTGTTATAGACAAGATCATTCTGTTAAGGTATATAATTATGTCTGAGTCCGGAATATACTCTAAGATTTCACTACAGATGTGTATTAAGGATACTGGTAGTTTTATCAAATGGGCTTGACCTGTACCGTTTCCAACTATAGAGCGTAGTTTCTTATTAGAGTTATATGCGGTACATTATGGGTAAAATTTAACCCTGAAATTCTGTAAAGAATGTGATTGGAACTCAGTCACACCCAGAGTTTTGTACAGTATTAACGATTTTACCTTCTTTGCTACTATACCTCTTATCTTTGTAGCTGTGCGAGGATTAACTTCGGGCCGGCCGGTGTGGCTGAGCGATTCTAGGCGCTTCAGTCTGGAACCACACGACCTCTACGGTTGCAGGTTCGAATCCTGCCTCGGGCATGGATGTGTGTGGTGACCTTAGGCTAGTTATGTTTAAGTAGTTCTAAGTTCTAGGGGACTGATGACCTCAGATGTTAAGTCCCATAGGGCTAAGAGCCATTTGAACTATTTGATTAACTTCGGCTAACAGTCTTGAATTTTCCCTCATAACGATACATTTGAAAATGCCTTTCTACATTTATGCTTCTTTTTACAACGCTCATTACCAGTTATTTTATCATTCATGAGTGTCTGGACACTTGCGTTGTTTTTAGATGATGTTATTTGGCTTTTTTATTATTATTGGATAGATAGAGAGAGAGAGAGAGAGAGAGAGAGAGAGAGAGAGAGAGAGAGAGATAGAGAGACAGATAGATAGATAGATAGATACATAGAGAGAGAGAGAGAGATCATTCGATATGGTAGTCGATTGGTTCAAATGGCTCTGAGCACTATGGGACTTAACAGCTGTGGTCATCAGTCCCCTAGAACTTAGAACTACTTAAACCTAACTAACCTAAGGACATCACACACATCCATGCCCGAGGCAGGATTCGAACCTGCGACCGTAGCAGTCGCGCGGTTCCGGACTGAGCGCCTAGAGCCGCTAGACCACCGCGGCCGGCGATATGGTAGTCGTTTTCTGTGTAAAAAATGTGTTATTCACTAAATCTCCAAATACAGGCCTATGCTTTTACACCTATAACGCAGTTTTCTCTATATCTTTACATGTACTATACACTGTGTAGGGTCTCTCTTATCATTAACTATTCCACTAGGTACATATGTGTCCGGTGAATGGCCGACTAATCTTTTAAAACTGAGATTCAAGCGTATCTGAGTTTCTCTGGGACTCAAGGTTCTAAATTCCCTTCCACAGCGCTTACATGCTGCAGTTATGCCCTGACAATGGCACGGTGTGATGCTGTCGAAATATCGGCGGTTGTTGATGACGCAACCCGGTTGCATTCCCTTAAGTTATCTCAACATTGGCCTGTAGTGCTCCTGCGATATATTCCTCTTCAGAATAATGCACTTTACTGTCTGCTCAGGTATGACCACGTAAAGTCAACTGTGCGTAAAGCACAAAACCGTAGGCTGATTGCACATACGCAGTTCTCGTTGTCCATCCACCTCCACTGTCGAAACAGTAGGCATCATTATATCTCATCCTCCCTCTTTAAAACGAGGCCAATGTAGCATATGTCATATAGTTTTAGCAACTTTAATTCACTTGGGCGTGATTCTGGTAGGGTGGTGGTTTTCTTATCGGGGGTGTTATGCGGATGTTGAATGGTTGGTCCATATTTCCATGCTGTTTTGTTGCCAGTAGCTACCAACAAAATGTTGTTATGAGAGACTTAACGCATAAGTGATGCTTCCGAGCACTTTCAGATGGTGAGCAGAGGCCAGAATTCGGATGTTTAAACTCTCCCTTTACATTCATTTATCTTTAGTGATATTCCACCACCTCTCTAACTAATGACTCGTTCTTTACATCACATTTTGCAACAAATTTTGCAATGGACACATACAGTTTCACCATTATTTGCTAAAATAGGTAATGTGTACCACTGACTTCATTATCTGCCGTCGGCCGATCGTTCTGCCCAACACTTTCTTTGAGCTTGTTGCACTTAATAATTAGCTACAGCTAATACTGATTCATCCACTAAAACTATCAACTAAAACTCCACATTAAAAAAAATCCTCTACTTTTCAAATGATATAGCGCAGCAATCAGTGGTCCTTTCCTTTTAGGTTTTATTAGACAAATCTACATTTCGGCTAGTGCCTTGCCATTATCAATGCATATCATATTTTTAAGGCATGTGCTAGTACGTAAGTTTCCTGTTGTTAAGGATTTTGCCACAGTTCGTTCAGATCTAGTGCCTTGAATGAAGCACGAACTACAGGGGCTTACGTACTAGGACATCCGTTGATACTTTAAAATAGTGCATTGATAATGGCGAGCCACTAGCCGAAATCTAGATTTGCCTATTAAACCTGGATGGAATGGACGACTAATTGTTGTGCTCTATCATCTGAAAGTCATAACACAGTCTTTGAGTGCACCCACATTATTAATCGAAGATAACTTAATCTTTTTTCTTTTTTTTTCTTCTTTTTTTTTTTTTTTTTTTTTTGAGTCAGTCACTCTTCTGACTGATTCGAAGCGCCCCACCACTAATTCCTTTCGTGTGACAAATATTCCTCTCAGAGGAGCAATTGCAACCTAGTTCGTGAATTATTTGCTGTATGTATTCCACTCTCTGTCTTCTTCCACAGTTTTTATCCTCTACAGCTCCCTCTAGTACCATGGGAGCTACATCCTGAGTTCTTAACCAATGTCGTGTCGTCATTTCACTTCTTCTTTTCTTCAGTATTTTCTATGTACTCCATTCCTCGCCTATTCCGTGGAGAGCCTCCTCATTCCTTATCTCATCAGTCCACCTAATTTCCTAATTTTCAACTTTCGTCTGTAGCGCCACATCTCAAATGCTTCGATTCCCTTCTGTTCTGGTTTTCACAAGGTCCGTATTTCACTACCATACTCTCCTGTGCTGCAAACGTACATCTTCAGAAATTCCTTTCTCGTGTTAAAGCGTATGTTTTATACTAGCATAACCTCTCGGCCAGGAACGCTCGTTTTTGCCAGTGCTAGTCGCTCATTATATCCTTCTTGTTCCGTCACTCACGTGTTATTTTGCTATCTGGGTAGCAGAATTCCTTAACATGGTTTCCTTCGTGATCCCCAGTTCCGATGTTACGTTCTCTGTGTCGTTGCATCGAGCAGTCCCTCTCCTCCATAGCACGTCACGTCCTTCTGCTCAGGATATCTATTAGACGGTTCGCACGCTCTCATTCTGCTGTCTATAAAAAAAACGAAACTAAGTCATTCAAAAGCCAAACTGCAGCTCATTACGCAGTGCCTAGTAGATACCAATGCCCTGAAAAAATGATTTTAGACAAGACATCTTGATATGTACGTCCGTCTTCATACAGAAGGTTGCCGGATGTCGGCTGTGCAATATAACATGTCGTATCAAAGTACGTTCAACCGCCGAAAATCCAGTTGTTATTTTATTTTAGCAACTAGTTTCAGTGCCGCATTACGCCGTCTTCAGGTTTCCTGACCTAAGTGTAGGAAGAACCCCACCTCTGGAACAGCGAAGTGATGATCGAGAAAATCGATGTGTTAAACACGTTCGGACAACAGTCAATGACCCATTTTGACTGGACGAGAGGTAAGATTCTTCCAACTCCTCGGTCAGGAACCCTGAAGATGGAGTAATGTAGGGGTGAAATTGGTTGCTGAAATAAAATAACTTTTGGATTTTACCATTGTTGCCTTCGTGTTCCTCCACTCGCCGACTACGCGGTGCAGCTCTTTTCTTACCTTATTAGTATACCAAAATCTAACATCCTTCTATATCACCAAATCTTAAAAGCTGCAGTCATTTCTTTTCCTGCTACTTCGTAGTCCGTGTGTGAGTCACTTAAATACAATGATGTGCCACAAATGTACTTTCTATGAAATTTCTTCCTCAACTTAGGGATTATGTTTGATTCTACGTGTGGGAAAAATTCTATATATATCGATATGTACAGTATCGACGGCAACGGCCTTGACGCAGTGGATACACAGGTTCTCGTGAGATCACAGAAGTAAAGCGCTGTTGGGCGTGGCCGGCACTTGGATGGGTGACCATCCAGCCGCCATGCGCTGTTGCCATTTTTCGGGGTGCACTCTGCCTCGGGATGCCAAGTGAGGAGCTACTCCACCGAATAGTAGCGGCTCCGGTCAAAGAAAACCATCATAACGACCGGGAGAGTGGTGTGCTGACCACACGCCCCTCCTATCCACATCCTCAACTGAGGATGACATGGCGGTCAAATGGTCCCGGTAGGCCACTTATGGCCTGAAGACGGGGTGCCATATAGTACAGTATCGATACTTATAATGCAATTTGGTGTAATCGAGAAATATCGGCCGACATTTTTAATATTTAGAAGAATTTAAAGAAAGATATCTAAGGCACAGAAATGATTTCCAAACATTTAAAAATGGACAGATGTTTTATTACATCGACGATTAGCTAATTAAAGATTCGCAATGGACTATGAAATCACTTATTTAAAAATAAACTACTTAATGAAGCCAATAATCATCACCGATAGATATTAACACAATTCTATGTTTAATATATTTCCCCTGTCGGTCTGCTTCCGCTACCTGACACAAATAAGTCTACTAAGGAAGCCAGTCTTTCGAACGAAAGAGAAGAAGCTTGGTATATTAAGTATGTTTGAGAAATTCCTAACAAAACAGATGTGGAATGACGACTAAACATTTCTGACAGCAGAGTCCGTTTTTAATTGAGTACCAGTGAGTTTTGTTCCGAGCGTACGTTACTTGTACCTTTTCTTTATATAGGTAACCAGGAAACAAGAGAAGCGCACATTCTGTCTCATAGTTGGTGGCAGGGGGTAGTAAGTTCCAGCATTTCGTACAATGGTGCCACAAAATGCGTGCATTTTGCTCCTCGTACCTATCACTTACAGTGGTAGAAGTTAAATAAGGAAGTAACAATGAATATACAGTACAGATAGATTCACGTTCAAATCATGTGCTCATTTGTAGTACTGAATATTAATCTAAAGTAAGTCCGTTATAAGACATTTGCTATCGGTTTGCAAGGGTTGGTAGCATTTGGAATGGGCAAGAAATCTGCTGATGGGAACTATAATGCCTATAAATCAAGAAAAGACAGACGATAAAAATTGCGCTTTCGATATTAGAGTAACTGACATGTCGATGAGTTAACCGATGAAATAACTCGATTTTAGTTGGTAGAAATTCGATATGTTGAAGTACAAACATGTTTCCCCGTCCCTGTTTGCTTCTTATTTCCTCCTTACCTCATCCGTGTCTCATTATTTTCTTCCAAAGTATGACATATCTTTCACATGTAACGGTCCGAATACAATCACCGTGCATTTGCATTTTTCTAAAGTAAAAAGTCAAAACTACGCTGTTGTATTAAAAATGTCTCCTGAGAGGCAGGATAAGGACGCAGGCGATGGAAAATCATTTGATTCTTTATAAAAAAAATTTCTCGATTACTTTACGAGCCACAAAGCAGCATCAAAACTCCTTGGGCCTGAGTATCTATCTGGACGGAGAATGAATGAGCGTTGGAGCGAGGAGACAATAGAGCAGCACCGTTTCTACAGTTGCTGATGCCGTGACAAAAGGACAGTTCACTAAAACATTGTAAATTTCAGTCAGTATGACGTAATTCTTGTATTTACAGCAGACCACATGATTTGTGCATGGAACTGAATGAACTTTTATAAACGATAGTTAGGTAATACGAGGCCCAATCAGAATAGACTGTTCTGATAAAGAGGGCTATATTTGCGTTCTGAAATTATCTGATAAGGGGGATCTGCATTACAGTGTGACGATTTATTTGTACCTAATTACAGTGCTGTGGGTTTTATTTCTTACTTAATTACTGGCGCTTGTAATACGTATAAATAGTTATTCTTCAAACTTAACCGGACTACTCCTTGGAATTACATCACGGCCAGAGCCGCAGAACATAATTATCGTATGCTCGGCAATGTGCTTGATGACGATCAGTTTGGCTTTCGGAAACGTAAAGGCACGACAGAAGTAGTTCCACCGTTGCGGTTGATAATGGAAGCAAGATTAAAGAAAAATGAAGACACATTCATAGGATGTGTCGACCCACAAAAAACGTTAGACAGTGTAAAATGGCGCAAAATGATCGAAATCATGATAAAAATAGGGGAAATCTATATGCACAGACGGATAATAAACGATATGTACAAGGGCGAAGAGGGAATAATAAGACGAGCGAGAAGGAAATATTCAGAATAAAAGGGTGTAAAGGCAGGATTGTAGTTATCACCCCTAATGTTCAATCTGTATATCGAAAAATCAATAATGGAAATAAATGAAAAGTTCAGGAGTGGGATTAAAATTGGAGATGAAAGTATATGATGATACGATTCGCTGATAACATTGCTATCCTGAGGGAAAGTGAGGAAGAATTACATAATCTGCTGAATAGATTGAACAATCTAATGTGTAAAGAATATGGATTCAGATAAAATCGTAGAAAGATGGAAGTAATGAGAAGTAACAGAAATGACAACAGTGAGAGACTTCATCAGGATTGATGGCCACGAAGCAGAGGAAGTTAAGGAATTCTCCTAGCCAGGCAGGAAATGACGCACGACTGGCGGAGCAAGAGGACATCAAAAGGAAACTAGCACATGCAAAATGAGCATTCCTGGCCAAGAGAAGTCTTACTAGCATCAAACATAGGCCTTAATTTGAGGAAGAAATTTCTGAGATCCTATGTTTGGAGCACAGCATTGTATGGTAGTAAAACATGGACTGTGGAAAAACCGGAACAGAAGAGAATAGAAGCATTTGAGATGTGGTGCTACAGACGAATGTTGAAAGGTGGATGGACTGGTAAGGTAAGGAAGGAGAAGTTTCTGTGCAGAATCAGAAAGGAAAGGAATATGTGGAAAATGCTGAAAAGGAGATGGGACAGGATGATAGGAGACTGTTAAGACATCAAGGAATGATTTCCATGGTACTAGAGAGAGCTGTAGAGGGCAAAAACTGTAGAGGAAAACAGAGATAGGAATTCATGCTGCAAACAGTTGAGGACGTAGGTTGCAGGTGCTACTCTACGATGAAGAGGTTGGCGCAGGAGGGGAATTCGTGGAGGGCCGCATCAAACCAGCCAGAAGACCGATGACTCAACGAAAAAAAAAATCATTGACAGTATGCCTAATTTCGTTGATACAGTACGGATCTTATAAATGGTGAGCTCCATGTGATTCCCAAGTCGTACAGCGACCGTAAACCATAAAATTACCAAAGCAGAAGTGAAACCTGCGTAAGGCAATGTTACCACTCAGGGCACATATTGGTTGAAAGCACTGATAATGGCTGTTAATGAGTTGAAATCGAATTGCAAAAATGAACAACTAAAACATGATCTTGCGACTGGTTCTACATCTACATCTCCATTTATACGCCGCAAGCCACCCAACTGTATGTGGCGGAGGGCACTTTACGTGCCTCTGTCATTACCTCCCTTCCCTGTTCCAGTCGCGTATGGTTCGCGGGAAGAAAGGCTGCCGGAAAGCCTCCGTGAACGCTCGAATCTCTCCAATTTTACATTCGTGATCTCCTCGGGACGTATAAGTAGGGGGAAGCAATGTATTCGATACCTCATCCAGAAACGCACCCTCTCGAAACCTGGACAGCAAACTACACCGCGATGCAGAGCGCCTCTCTTGCAGAGTCTACCACTTGAGTTGGCTAAACATCTCCGTGACGCTATCACGCTTACGAAATAACCCTGTGACGAAACGCGCCGCTCTTCTTTGGATCTTCTCTATCTCCTCCATCAACCCGACCTGGTACGGGTCCCACACTGATGAGCAATATTCAAGTATAGGTCGAACGAGTGTTTTGTAAGCCACCTCCTTTGTTGATGGACTACGTTTTCTAAGGACTCACCCAATGAATCTCTACCTGGTACCCGCCTTACCAACAATTAATTTTATATGACAGTTCTGCTTCAAATCGTTCCGCATGCATACTCCCAGATATTTTACAGAGGTAACTGCTACCAGTGTTTGTTCCGCTATCATATAATCATACAATAAAGGACCCTTCTTTCTGTGTATTCGCAATACATTACATTTGTGTATGTTAAGGGTCAGTTTCCACTCCCTGCGCCATTCCGCATGCTCTTACTTTGTTTATCAGGCTACAGTGCGGAGCTGTATCGAACGCCTTCCGGAAGTCAAGGAAAATGGCATCTTCCTGGGAGCCTGTATCTAATATTTTCAGGGTCTGGTTGCTGCATATTTGGTATTTTACAGTAACGATCTCTCATCTGGGATTTTTCTGTCGTGCCCTTATCGTGAAATGTTCACCGTAGCCACATTATTAAGGGGCTTCAGCGCAGTTCTCTCAGTTAAACCTAATCATTGCACAAAAAGACGAGAGCCGCCGCAGTATTCGGCAACTGCTCAGTCTTGATGACTTTGTCACTGATCTCATTACCGCTCGCCCTCATTACTTTCATCATTATTCGCTTTCCTGTAAATACAAGGCACGTGCTCGTTAGCCTGCTCATTCCACTTCACTGTTCCGGTGATTCTTACTTTCAGTGAGGATAACTATATCATCAGCAAATCGTATCACTGATATCCTTCCCGCGAATTTTTATCACGTGTTTGAACTTTCTTTCTTATCTCCGTTATTGCTTCTTCGTTAATGTGAACGGGAGGGACTAAAGACTACATCCATCGTTTACACTTTCTGATATGAAAATTTCGTTCACAATCTCATATGGGTTGGTTTATATATATGTAAATCAGGGATGCAGTACGTCATGTCAGATAGTGCACAAGCCCTGTGCTTGATTTAAAATTATCCCACTGGCGTCTGGTATTCGGAAAGAACGCGTCTCTAGGCTTTCTAATAGCACATGGGTCTCACCTCATCTGTCACAAATACATAATACTTTCTCCGGTGGACATGCTATTACTTTCACGAGACCCAAGTATTTCATTTACTTTACGGTGTCTGTTTTATTTTCATCCAGCACACCGTAGCACCCGCCGACTCACAAATCGAGATTCAGAAACCCAAACAGTCGGGACCAATGAATAAGCAGTTTTGAGAAAAACAAAGATATCGTAATTTAAAGTTCTGTGTATATTACAAATGCGAAAGTAAGACTGTCTGTTACGTTTTCACGACAACCGATTTCTACGAAATTTGGTGTGGGAGTATTTTGAAGGGCCAGGAAAAACAGAGGCTATGTAGAAAATGTTTAATACAAGAGATTGATTCATTCGAATGAATCTGCGAATTAGTAGGAAATATTTTGTCATTGAAAGAGCTATTTACTCTTTAACTTTCAAATGACTCATATATATGGAAAATGCTTTTATTTTTAATATATGCTACGTAATACGATTCAACGTAAGGAATGCAATGCTTATCTTCAGCGTGTTTAATCCACATTCCTATGCTTACATTACTGAAACGCTTGGACTGGGACAGAGCGCATTAGGTTGTGGAAAGGGGCCAAAATTAGTTGCTATCAGTAGCACCCAACATACAAACTTTATTTATGAACACACAATATTACAACAGGGATGAAAAACACTCAAAACATTATTCGACCTCCTTTCATTAACTTTAGATCGGCTGAAGGCCACACTCAAAATCCAAGCCACAAGGCCTAAGCAAAAAATTAAAATACAAGGTGCTTCTGGAGGTTTCACCCAAAAATATAAATCTTCAATCTAAACAGGCTGAAGGCCCTCGAAATTTAATTTTAATGGAACTTGGCTGGAGGCGGCATATTAAGCAATAAGAAGAGTTTCAATCAAAAGGCAGATAGCCTTATCTTAAAAGATTTCATGCAAAATTCGGCTGAAGGCCCCATATAAAAGAATAACAATCTCATACCTTAAGAGCAAGACAAGTACATTAATTTAAGAGTTATTGATACTCGGCTGAGGGCTATACATCAACCATATAACTAAAACCCAAGCAGGGAAATTACTATATAACCCACAAGAAATAGTGCTCAGAAGTTTCCAAGGGTCGGCCTGGGATTGTAACACTAACGCCCAGTTAGGTGAGACAGGCAGCCTGTCCTACGACTTCTTACTCTGAAGGCAACCCAACCGACAGACAGAACATTGGCGCCCACAACGACCAACAACACCTCAGTTGTCGAACTACACGCCGCACTGGACAGCAACAGCACGACGAGGAAAATATACTGCCAAAAATTACGTCAACGACCAGGCCACGTAACAGGAAACTCAACGGCCACAAGGCAGAAGATACCGCTGGTCAACTTCAATAACAGGGAATAAATTAAGTTCCACTCCACAAGAAGACGACTGGAAACTTACCGCCTTGAATACACACACGCTTTTGGCGAATGTCCCAAAAGCGACAACTGGGATCAAACGAAGAAATGTATACAGCTGAGGCTCGATAGTAGGTTCAGTGAGGATTCGACTTTCATGTCCAAGGTCGGTGGGCGACGAACTACGTAGCACTCGCAAGCAGTAACTCACACTCTAACCGTGCGTGCACACCGCTAGCGGCCCCGGCCAGACTCTGAGCGAAGTAGAATTCCTTGCTGCTCCCTGCCAAACGACCGACTGCCCAGGTCCGGAAACGGTGAAACGACCAAACATACGTCGGCTGATGAGACGACCAACCGAACGACCAACCAACGGTCGTCCCGTTCCAATGTCCCTCCATCAGACAGTTCATGTGTGTCGCCCGCCAGTGATGGGGAGCGCGGGCTGTCGGCGCCCACCGGCGCTCCGTCCCCGACTTCACTGCTGCTGTGTCCCGACTGCACTGCTGGTCCGTCTCCAACTCGACTGCCAGGCACACGACGACCTGGAAGTACTATCAGTCGCTCCAGAGATGGTACGACAGTGCACTTGTCGATATGCGCTGCTGCTGCCGCTCACAGACAAGTAAGGCAGGAAGTTAGTGACGCCTGTAAATGGAACAAGAAACTGAGGCGGCAGTACCGCAATAGAAGATGACAAACAATAAGTAGCATTAACACGAGTCGTGCACGGCTCAGTTAGTAAATGCGAAAGTAAATCTGTCTGTTCTGTTTTCGGCAGCTGGAGTGGCCGAGCGGTTCTAGGCGCTACAGTCTGGAACAGCGCGACCGCTACGTTCGCATGTTCGAATCCTGCCTCAGACATGGATGTGAAGGTTGTCCTTAGGTTAGTTAGGTTTAAGTAGTTCCAAGTTCTAGGGGACTGATGACCTCAGAAGTTAAGTCCCATAGTGCTCGGAGGCATTTGAACCATTTTTTTGTTCTGTTTTGACAACTAAATAGCTGAACCGAATTCGATGGAATTTGGTGCGGAGGTAGTTGGAACCACGAGGCAGAACACATGCTACTTTATGGGGAAAAAAAGGTTGAGGGTGGAAAAGGAGATGGAATATCTTTTTTTACATCAGTGTAGATGTTAAAATTATTAAATATATTACATAATGTACATCTTATGTAATGTACAGCTATTTCAGTAGCACGATGCATGGATGTAAGCTCCTATCCTTGCCCCTCTGTGCTCGGCAGAGACTGGAAGGGGCAGCTTGGGGACACACATCACGTCTCTCTCTTCTTTTTATTTTCCACTTCTGAACCATTATTTTATTTCCATCATTGTTTCTTCGATATACAAATTGAACAGTAGGAGAGAAGAACTACATCCTTGCGTCAGACCATTTTTATTCCGAGAACTTCGTTCTTGGTAGTCTTCTCTCTTGGCTCTTGAACGTATTTTATACTATCCGTCTCTCCTTACAGCTTACCCTATTTTTCTCAAGATTTCGAACATCTTGCACCATCTTACAATGTCGAACGCTTTTTCGAAGTGGACAAATCCTATTAACGTGCATTGATTTTTCTTCAGTCTTGCTTTCTTCGTCAACTCCAACGTCAGAATTGCCTGTCCGGTGCCTTTACCTTTCCTAAAGCAAAACTGATCGTCGAGTAATACATCCTTATTTCTCTTCCATTCTTCTGTATATTATTCTTGTCAGCAACATGGATGCAAGAGCTGTTAAGCTGATTGTGCAGTGATTCTCGCTCTTGTCAGCTCTTGCAGTTTTCTGATATATGTGGACGATATTTTTCCGGAAGTCAGATGGTATGTCGCCTGACTCTTTAACTCTACACACCAACGGGAATAGTCGCTTTGTTACCACTTCTCCCAATGATATTAGAAATTCTGATGGAATGTTATCTATTCTTTCTGCCTTATTTCATCTTGAGACCTCCAGAGCTCTCTTCTGATTCTAATACTGGATCCCATGTATCTTCTAAATAGACTCCTGTTTCTTCTTCTATCACATCACACATATTTTCACCATCGAAGGGGCCCACAGTGCACTCTTTCCACCTATCTGTTCTCTCCTCTTTGTTTACCAGTGGAATTCTCGTTGCTTTCTTAATGTCATCACCTTTGCTTTTAGTTTCGCCGAATGTTATTTTGACTTTCCATTACGCTCAGTCAATGATTCTGACAATCAAATCTTTTTCGATTTCTTCACGTTTTTCATGCAGCCTTTTCGGCTTAGCTTCCCTGCAGCTCCTGTTTATTTCATTTCTCAGCGACTTGTATTCTGTATTTCTGACTTTCCCTAACCTTTTTTGTGCTTCCTTCTCTCATCGACCAGCTGAAGTATTTCTTCATAAGCGCTTCTCACCCAAAAAGACAGATCCGTGAGGGCACCTGACATTATCTCATTTACAATAACGTACCTTCTCACAACCTCTCGTCATAATAAAAGTACTGTTATGCAAGCATAGCTATGGGCAACGGCTAGTCTGTAAATAAATGTTATAAAACACGTGTTATTAGAACCTTTGAATAAATAATAGTAACAAAGTTCAGTTGAATAGGCTTGAAATCCATATTTTATTACATTAAAACATCGTAAAACATAGCAATGTGATTGTATGTACTTTAATCAATCTCGTACCCGTAAATTTCCAAATGAGTCGAACACGTGCGAATATTCTATGTTTTGGGCTCGAGACTGACAAATAAGAGGGCGAATAGCGATGCTGTAATTTGCAGGCTTCTAGTCAGCATTATTCTGACAAGTTTGACGCAGCCGGTCATGACTTTCTTTTCTGTGGCAAGCTCTGCATCTCATTGTAATACTTGCACCCTACATCCTGATTTATTTGTTGTATGCATTTCATTCTCTGTCTTGCTCTACAGAATTTACACTGCACAGGAACCATGGAAGCTATCTTCTCATTTCGTATTACGTGTCCTATCATCTTGCCAGTTTTTCTTGTCAGTGTTTTCCATCTGTTCCTAGTCAACCGATGACCTCCTCATTCCTTAGGTTATCAGAATGCTTAGTTTCAGAACTCTTTTCTGTAGCATCACAATTGAAATGCTTCTATTATCTTAAATTCAAATTTTTCCAGTGCCCATGACTATACAACACTGTGCTCCGAATGATCGTTCTGAGAAATTTCTTCTTAAAATTAAGGCCCATGTTTGAAAATAGTTAACTTCTCTTAGCCGGGACTGCCCTATTTGCCTTTGCTAGTCAGCTTTTTACGCCCTCCTTGCATCGTCCGTCATGGGTTATTTTGCTTCCACGACAACAAAATTCCTTAAGTGCGTGTACTTCATGATCACGGAGCCACTGGAAATTGTCGATTTCTGCCTTTATAAACAGATTCCAGATTTAATTCAGGGTGAGTCATATGGGACTTTGCAACGATACGGAAATTGATTGAGATAACTTACAGAATCGGTACATGCATCATTTGGCAGCAAATTTAATTCATGTATGGAATCAGAATCCAATTCCGCCACTGGAAGCGCCAACACAGTGCACAGTTGGACTGGCAACTTTCACTGGTGCGGAGTCTGCTCGCTCTGTGTTTTGGTTTCATAAAACGAAATTTGCTACACCTGTCCTGCGTAAATTTCACTCCGAATGCGCTATGGAATCTCCAAGTAGGCCTAGAATTTACTCTTGGTACACAGAAGTTGCAGCCTTCCTGCCGGCCGTGGTGGCCGAGCGGTTCTGGGCGCTTCAGTCTGGAACCGCTGGACCGCTACGGTCGCAGGTTCGAATCCTGCCTCAGGCATGGATGTGTGTGATGTCCTTTGGTTAGTTAGGTTTAAGTAGTTGTAAGTTCTAGGGGAATGATGACCTCAGATGTTAAGTCCCATAGTGCTCAGAGCCATTTGAACCTTTTGAGCTATTCCAGCCTTCCTCGATGATCGCTTCCCATGTCGGTGGAATGGCCGTGAAGGTTCAAACGCATGGCTATCTCGCTCCCCAGACTAGACACCACTAGATTTCTTTCTGTGGGGTTTCATTAAAGAGCGTGTGTATGTTCCTCCTCTTCAAACAATGTAGCTGACGTGAAAAACGAGTGTGGGGAGAAACTGATTACCTATGGGACGTTAGGCACATCATAAATGGTAGTCAAATAGAACCAAAGTGACGCTTGACACTTGTACGCGAAACTTCAGGTTGTTTGCTACAAAATGACACATCTACCGATTGGGTAAGTTACCTCAATTAAATTTCTATATCATTCCGAAACTGTGAAGTTCGACTCACCCTATATTGAAGTGATGCTACACAGGGTACAGGTTGGTGGGCAGCAGGCTGTGGTGTGGCGGATGCCGGTGTGCTCACGCGACCAGCGACCGCCCCACAAGGACGGCATTCCTCGCGGAGCCGCCCACCCATCCACTAGCAGCCCGCCGGCTGGCCCCCTCGCCAGCTTGACCTTTCTCCAGACCGCAAATCCCTGCCGCTTCTTCACCGGCCTGGCCTGTTCCAGACCACCACTCTGCAGTCCCAACGGGCCCGCTTGCTGCCTTACAGTCCTCACCTCGCTGCTAATAACCACTGTCGCCAGAGACATTAAACTGACCTTTCCTCGTGTAATTAACACATCCTGCATTCATGGAGATGTAATACCACCTGGAACTCATATAACGGAATAATTTTGACGTTATTTGTGGCGAACCTTGAGACTGGGACTAGAAAGTAATCATGGTAATAGGATTTTCTTCGAGCTTTCAGACTACCAGGTGGTTAAATATCCAGAAGCTTTCGGACGAGTGCTCCTGGGCTATTGTCAAGTGCTTACGATGGCCGAGGAGCACGGGTTCAAAACCTCGTGGCTATTTAAGCACTTGGCACGGCTGGGAGCTAAAGAAAAAACAAGTTTCTTGTGGTGGCCACTTTCGCAGCATTTGTGTATAAATTGTAGTAGGTTTCCAAGGAAAGTAACTTTTGAACTAATTAATTTTGCATATTAATGTTTTATTTCATTTATACGTCCACACGTGTTTCGCCTTTTTAACAAGGCACTTGCTGTGAGTGTCTGGAATATTAGATAATTTTTTTTCCTTCAGTAGAACGAAGATACTCCAGCATGCTGGACGTTTGTAATTTTTTTTTCCTTTTCACGTATTGATTAGAGACTCAAATCGAATCGTGATCGTTTTCCATAATAAAATTGAAAGGCACTTATAGATTTGCATCTGATTCACCATCTAAAAACCAGTCAATTTTCCTGTATGTGGAAAACCGGTTGAAAACCTCCAGTTTTTCGTTTAGTCGTCGTGTCTTCGTAACACAACACTTTAACTGTCAAGTCCTGTGTCCAGAGTATCATTTGTTTTCATAAGTGTTGACAACTTTCTCGGTTTCTATTATCATCTATTTAGTGTTCCTTTTTGTGTGTTGATCTACGTAAGTCTGTATATGAGTCAGTGTGTGTGTGTGTGTGTGTGTGTGTGTGTGTGTGTGTGTGTGTGTGTGCGTGTGTGTGCGTGTGTGTGTGTCCATATAAATCCTTTTTCTCAAACTTATAAAAATAGTGGCGTTTGCGATCATCTGTTGGGATGCTTCGCGGTTATATTATCAATTAACTACTAATCAACTATTAAGTGGTTAAACAAATTCAAAATTTTGTTACTTCATATCGCCGTGAGACTATACATTGCTAATCATCGTATTTCCTATCCTCGGCATCTAATATTCTATGTCTACCTGACAGTAGAGCTCTAAAGAGTCCTGAGAATAATCAATTTTCCATAGACTTTCAGGTCCTCAAATGATCTCCTATCAATGGCTGAAGTACCTCACTAGTCGTAGAAATATCCAACTACTGGCGTCGTTGAAGTATTAGGCTGTCATGCTAGTACACTCTTTCGCATAGAAGCCCAAAAAAATTATTATACCATTAACGTTTCGGATATCGAGTGACTTAAGGTACCAGTCATAATGTATTGGATTAGAAAACAGTTTGCTGATTTAAACAAGACAGTTACCTATATTTACGACATACGTAAGGCTGACCTGAAGTTTCAAGGATCAGAAAAGCAACAAGGAACAAGCAGTACAAACACAGACACTTAGATTAGTTCTTAATACTATGACGCTATTTTCAGAGGTATTTTCATTTTTCTTGTTAGCTCTCTGTCGTACTGTAATAAAGACGCAGAAAAAATTAAAAATTCAAGAGATCAAATTTGAGCATATTGTTTCTAATACACTGTGAGTGCTTTTGAGAAATTTCTTGTTTTGTGTACTTACAGTTACTAACTAGTCGTTGTTGGCTGCTCATTTGACTTAAGAAAATGTGTCTAAAGATGGAATTATCATTATCCACACAGAGAATTTAAACTAAATACCAAACAAAATATACGTGGTGGAAGAAATTGTATGTTGGTGACACCTGAGTTAGGAAAGTGGTAGAGAATGCAGGGGAAGCATGCGTCTCTATATTCGATGAACATTCTGTGGTGTTGCCAGTGATTCTGGCAAACCACAGAAAAAGTTAGGATACTGTGAGATGAGATTCCAATTTCTTAAACACGATATCACTACGCCACTTTATTTGTCCAAGTACGAGAAGTGTGGTATGAAATATACCTTGATCGAGAGCGGATACTTTTTTATAATAAATGGAACATAACCGTTCAGTCATTTAGGGTAGCTAACAAACTTGTAGCAAACGAAATCAGTTTCGAATCCACGCGCTACTTAACGACGGACTGACGTGTTTGTAGCATCAACGGTACTTTCAGATGGTTTACAGGTCCCGCTTACACAAATGAGTCGACTGCTCCCCAACTCTGCACTGGAAATGATAATGGAAACATATCATGTACTCTTCACTCACTAACAAGAACAATGTATTCTTTCGGGCCTCTGGAGCTCAGTAACATTTTGATTTTCTGATGGGTGTATAAACCTATTCTGTTGCCGTAAATTGTGCAATGTTGACAAACTGTTAAATGAAACACAGCACGCTGAGAGTTGTTCGTGTGAGAGACTATTCATATCCTCCCTACTTCTATGCTCATTCGACTCTGGACAGACATTCGAAGATGAAAATTTTGAGTGCCTCGCTCCTATTAATTCCGCAGCCACACATCGCCTAGACAACCACCCTACGAACTCCACGTAAGGATTGAGTTACAGCAACAGTGACCTTTAATATCGACTAACAATACTCGTTTCAGTATTTTACTCGTCTTTACGTTAACGATTTCCGAGTTGTATCCCTCAGTCTTCACACTCATATGTGACAGACCATAGACTAAAGCTGAATCGAAGATACCAAACATAAATTATCAGTAAATACAGCTGAACCTTGGAGATGTTTTATAGCAAAAAAGGATCACAAACAAAAAATTGATTTCAACACCACGTAATTCTATATATAATTCTGCCAGAGGTCCTGCAGTGCCCGATCTGTTATGTTCTAATTCCTGTCAACAGAACATGCACGTACAATTTCAAAAAAGAGAAAAGAAAGGACGTTTAGGATTTAACTTCCAGTCAAAGACCAGATATCAGGATACAGAGGAAAAGCTCGGATAAGCTTAGAGCAGAAGCGAAATCGGCCTTAAAGGATAGAGGGGAGACCACAGAACATCTAAATCGGTATGGCTGGATTGCTGAGAAGTGGGGGGTTGGATTTAAATCTCACTTCTCTCTAATTCCAGTGGATTACTCAATGCGCCATATCACTAGGAGCCAACTGTTTGGCGTGTAGTGCGGTTGATGGTAAGATTTCGTTTTCTTAAGATACCCAAAGCAGCAGCCGAGTTATCACTGGGTGGTAAGAGAAATTAAAGAGAAATTAGGGATTAAGTGGCGTTTGTGAAACTTACTAACTTAACTGTAGACCTGGGATAGACCAAGAGTGAGAACTCTTAACAATCCTACCTACTGTAGGTTGTATTGGGAATAACCGCAGATATTTCCATTGGTGATTGAAGATGGTGTACTGAACACCATTATATCAATGTTTACGTCATATGTAGACTAATAATTAAAGCTGTTACAAGTCATACGCTTGTAGGTCTGTTAGTACCTTCAAGTTCAACAGGCAAGAGCAAGCCATCCATCCTTATTTTCGGATGGGCAGCGGGTCAGCTGTTGAAGTGTGAACGGTGAACGTGCAGAGATAAAACGGTTTGTCTATACTGAGAGGTGTAGAGCTCTTGGTGATGGAGTTACAACCTTGCACAAAATATCGGGTAGTAAATTACGTGACTTAGACTGTTAGAAACAGAGAAATAATCGAGACACTCATGTATGTACATATTAAGGTACCACATACAAAAACTTCTTCACTTATACATGCATATAAACAAAGTTCTAGAAGAATGCAATTTTAGAAACCGTTTGAATATGGACCTGGAATGAAATTAATTTATTAACATCAAAAAATGGTTCAAATGGCTCTGAGCACTACGGGACTTAACATCTGTGGTCATCAGTCCCCTAGAACTTAGAACTACTTAAACCTAACTAACCTAAGGACAACACACACGTCCATGCCCGAGGCAGGATTCGAACCTGCGACCGTAACGGTCCCGCGGTTCCGGACTGAGCGCCTGAACCGCTAGACCACCGCGGCCGGCTATTAACATCATTTTATTTGTAGACGACCAAGTTCTCCTAGCAGACAGTGAATGTGCTTCACAAGTAATGAGTTTAAGTTGAATAACGCTATATCTGTAAATAAAAGAAAAGTAATGGAAGTGGAAGGGAAACACATAAGAAGTGGAAAAATAATGAAAAACGATATTGCTGGTAAACCCGTTTAATTATCTATGGACAGAGATATCGATATACAGAACTAACTAAGGTGTGGAAAAAAGTATACAGAAATGTAATGCTGTAGATGTATAAGGAAGTATCTTGGAATGCCTATGAGAAAAGAAATAATAGAAAGCCAGCCCTTATGTATGATAGTGAAAACTGCATACTATGAAAAGGAGATGAACGATGAATTAAAACAGCTGAGGGTTCTGAGGTCACTTCATGGACTAACGCTAAGAGAGTGAACATATAACACAATAACTAGACGTAAAGGTAACAATGACCGAACAGGACACTGATAAAGAATAATAGTACGATCACAACAAAAGGATGCCATCTGAGCATGTTTCATGGCTCATATGACATTTCAACCAAACTGGAAAGGGAGATAATGGATGATCAATGAAGAGATTAAGACAAATTGCTTGTTAAATTTCTTTGGTTTTGGTACGGGTCATCATCAAATCCTTGAAACGAAAGAAGAAGAAGAAGAAGAAAAAAACATTTCCTCTATTTGGCAAATCCACACACACAGTTACGGCTACAGAGATAACGACTGAATGTGGGTGATCTTATTTCCCTTCCAAGACCGCAAACTTCACCGGCCGGAGTGTCCGAGCGGTTCTAGGCTCTACAGTCTGGAACCGCCCTACCACTGCGGTCGCAGGTTCGAATCCTGCCTCGGGCATGGATGTGTGTGATCTCCTTAGGTTAGTTAGCTTTAAGTAGTTCTAAGTTCTAGGGGACTGATGACCTCAGAAGTTAAGTCGTATAGTGCTGCGAACTATTTGAACCATTTTTGAACCGAAAACTACATCCAGACATGGGAATAAATGCCCTGACCGGTAAAAATTGTTGACCTTGCGGATACGTCAGTCGTTACTAACGTATACTTATACTGTACACATGAATACATTTCGCAACACGTTTAACTATACAGAAGAGGTCACAACGGCAGCTATCTTTCGCTTTCCGCATAATCAATCCTCGCTGCCGTCCACTAAACAGCGCGCTTTGCCTGACGCCCTTGAGGTGTTTCCACAAAGCTGCTACTACCGTAAAATATGCTGGACACAGTAGATGACGACCATGACGGATGCGTAACTTAACGTGCTCTGAGTAAAACTGCACAGGAAACCTGCTGTGACTCGAGCAACAATGGGTAACGTTCGTAAAGTGGTACGGGATGAATGAGTGACGGAATGGATTTGCCACAGCCTCGTGGTGACGAGCGCTGGCAGTGCAGCCACCAGCCGCGGAGAGCGAGATGGCGATAGCCGGGTGCGGGATGGGCGGGAGAGAGAAGGAGAAAGGCCGGAGAGAGGGGCGCCATAACAGGGTCAGGCCGGCGGACGCGCTGCGCTGCGGCGCCGTATAAATAGCAGCGCGCACCAGGCGCAGCTGTAGTGCCCGGCACGACACTCTGCTCCGCTCGCCCCAGTCGCACCCACACGGCAGCCGTATCAACATGAGGATCTTGGTAAGCGCGACCACCTCTACGCCCTAACATTTCCCCGTCCAATCCTCTCATTAACCTCTCTCCAAATTGACTGTCCATCCTTGACATCCCCAATATTTGCTTCTAATCACATTGCGAAGTTTCGAAAACTCTACAATTTACGTTTCAATTCTTTAACTTTACAGTACATCTTCGAGTACCAACAGCCATTGCACCAATTACTCGTCACACCCAGACACCTATTTTTCTCCAAATTCCCAATCTATCCTTCGTTTCCGAAAATATCCTCCCAAAAACTTTGGGAAACTGACTACTTACAGTCATTTTCGTTGATGAAAAGCCTGCAGCAGTATTCCGTTACCATCAATCTCCATTCTCTCTCTAAATTCTCTGTCGAGCTCCCATTTCCCCGCTTTCTTCTCCCATGTACGTATTTGTGCTGGGAAATCAGACAATTTTCTTTTCAGTTAATTGTGTTTTCGATTCCCCTTCGAAGACCTACAGCCAATGCACCAATTTCTCGTCATACCCAACAACAAACCTCCAAATTCCCACTTCAACTACCCAATTTTTATCCAATTCCCATCAGGAGGGTTGAAACTGGGCTATTTACATTTCCATTACATGGATTTCACATCCCTCTTCGAATACCAACAGGTGTGGCACAAGTTCTCAGTTACACTAAGTCACGATCCTCTAAATTTCCAATCCCTCCTCTGTTTCTACAACACTTTCTCCTGTGTCACCAACCAGCGAGGTAGGCCAATGGTTAACACAGTAGACTAGCATTCGGCAGGACGACGGTTCCAACCCGCGTCCGGTCATCCTGATTCAGGTTTCCCGTGAATTCCCTAACTCGCTACACGCAAACGCTGGGATGCTTCCTTTGAAAGGGCATTGCCAACTTCCTTTCACACCCTTCCCTAATCCGACTGGACCGATGACCTCGCTATTTGGTCCCGTCCCTTAAACCAACCAGTCTCCCGTGTCAATGTAAATGTTGAGAAGCTGGATTTCTTTTCCAGTTTACTTGGCTTGTCGATTCTGTTCTGAAAAGCATGGAAATCGTTCCCTGTCAACCATCATTTCACCAATTACCAATCACCTAGAGAGGCCTACATCGCTATGAAATTTATTCTCATGAACTCCTTCGCGCTGAAAAGGTGGACGATTTGCCTTTCAGTCATTTACGTTTCTGATCTCATTCCGGAGAACTGAATGAAACTCTTATGGCGAACAAACGCTATACTCTTATTATATTTTCTCCATTTAACTATTCATTTTTTTTACTTGTTTGCTATCAATTTCGATGCAACTACGGCTCTTCTGTCATCTTAACACTGCGCTCAACGTCAAGTACCTCCACATCTCCGGTTAATGTATTCCGGTGTAATGCTAAGCAGTCTTAAGACATGGGGTGATGTAGTAGAGTAACCAGATAAACCTTCAGTGGTGGCTCACATTGACGAGCGTATTAAATTGCCGAAAGATTAAACCGTATTTGATTCGAAAGCGATGGCAGATTATAAAAGCAGTAAACATATCAGAGTGGAGAAAAATAGTAACAAAGTGACCATGTTGTCCGTAGCATAATTTTAACAAATGACTTCCCAGTTTCCAGCGATATGGAAGCAACAAGAGCTACACCTCTCCCTGGGAACAGTCATTCCAATTTCGCATCAGATTCACCCATTAGATTCTCTGAAAAGTCCAAGTGACATCTTTATGTGTTCCTGTTACTTTCTATACAACGAGACGTTGGATGATTTATTATTATCATTACTTGGGTTTTGTATTTCATTCTCAAAATCCACGTTCTCAATGCCATTGCAACGGTCTGCTGCACTTCACCATTTTCTCCGATGCGCGACTCATGTATCTTTCTGTATTTTGCGGTCCTCCCGCATTGGGTAATTTACGTTATACAGGGTCACAATTATTGGACGAAAAGAAATAAATTCGTCATGACTTCCGAACGGTTTGCGTTACAACGTTCAAAATGCGCGCCTGGCCGCGGGGCATGATGGGAATTAGTATGCGCAGGCGCACGCGCTCTAGCGACGAAGCCCACTTTCATTTCGATGGGCTCGCCAATAAGTAAAACTGGCGAGACTTTGTTGTGTACAGTGTCCATTCAAGGAATTATCTGTGCGATATTCATTGATGGCACGGTGACTATTGAACGGTACGTGAAGGTTTTGGAAGATGATTTCATCCCCATTATCCAAAGTGCCCCTGATTTCGACAAGATGTGGTTCATGCGACTTTGGTGTATTCAGAGGCCACTGGCCTGTGCCTCGACTGACCACCATGTTCTCCCGGTCTGAACACATACTGCTCCTTTTTGTGGGGCCGTATTAAAGACGTGCATAGCAATAATCCCACAATCACTGCTGAACTGAAAACAGCCATTCAGGAGGTCATCGACAGCATCGATGTTCCGACACTTCAGCGAGTCATGCAGAATTTCGCTATTCGTCTGCGCCACACCATTGCCAATGATGGCAGGCATATCGTACATGTCATAACCTAAATCCGAATATATTTAGTGACGTATACTTGTTGAATAATGTGAGGGCATGGCGTTGTTAGTAAGTAATTTACGATTTTTTTCATATAGTTCAATAATTTCCACCCTGTATATGTCAGTCTTTGTCTCTTCTTGCAATTTATCGGCTTTACTGCTCTCGTTCTTCCCAAAATTTCATAATTTAGTTGCCATAGTAGATTTACAGACAGCCTGAGTTTCCATCCCTCAACTGTTATTCGAGGTATAGCATCTTTCCTTGTAATACCTGGTCAAAAGTACATACAATATTCGAGTTCTGGGCTTCTTATTTATCAAATATAAGAATCTTTCATATATACGTACACATTTACTGTACAGTGGATACAAACAATGCTACGTACTGTTTCTTAATATGATACTCTAATTCAGTCTTCTAATTATGTTATGTACTCAAGAAAGTCAAAGAACTTTCTACAGGTCAGTCAATATCTCTCTGATTAAAATACCAGTTTCCATCTTTTCAGCATTTTGTGTCATCGCCTGTAGAATTCCTCATTCTCAGCAATTTCGCACACTGAAAGTGCAAGCTGTAACGAGCATGGTGGGAGGGAGCGTAATTAGTGCTTGGGGCATTTCTTCGATCGTGGCGTAATGTTCACCCTCCATAAGAAACTGAAACGGGCGCTGTCAAAGCGAATTTAAACATTCACTTGCAAATTATTTAGTTAAAATTAGCCTGAGAGGCACAAGCAGATCATACTTCGTAAAAAAAAGAATAGCAAGTTGTATTTGGTCAACTGGAAATTGTGCATTTTTCTGTTAAGATGCTGAGAAAGAGAAGGCACGTTCACGATTATCTTTTAGCCAATGTATACATCACCAATATAGGCCATCTTTACTTTCATTCATCATAGTAATAATATGGGATAGGAACCGATTTCTCAGGAGACTTCGATACACGGTTAAGACAGGAGCGCTATCGTTGCCCAGCCTTCGTGTACACGGAAACACCGATTGTATCCGACAAATAGAATCACGTTGTAATGATTACTTAGAAATTTACGATCTGAAGAAACGAAGATGCTTACGAATGAAAGATACCTTCGCACTTATAATTCAAGTTAGGAACGATATAATGCCTATGGAAGACGAAAAGAGCACTGTGGTCGATAGTATACCAAGAAACTACCCAACGACCCCTATTAAAAATATTCCATAATGTTTGACATACTTGTACTATGGAGGCGATCTAGTTTAACATAAAATTAGAAGTAACAACTTCAGACAGCATGTCCTTGACACAGTATAATGCGTACATGGTCGAGATTCATTGCAGTCTGTTGCATAAGATCCGAAGATGACAATATTAGTTGAAGAAATCGGTAATCGAAACAAATGCTGTACTAAAGCGATCTCACCGTTCTGACGTTTATACTTCTAATTTTATATCCAGCAATAGAGCCTCACAGTGGCTTAATGCTCACACACTCTGTATGCGAGCATTTTTATCGGTGAAAAAAGAGGAATAGGAAGTGCCTGAGTCCCTAACATACAAGATTATACCGGAGAAATATTTGTTTATTTTTACATGAAAAATTTCATCGATTCACCATTATTACAGGAAGATTTATGGAAAGGTCTTTCACAGGTGCCTAATTTTTAATTATACGTGTCAATAACAAGAGGAGTGACCAAAAACGGTTTACAATTTCGAATGGTTGATCTCCCCTCAGAATGCAGTTGAATTAGAATCAAATTAGAGTTGTTTTCAGAATTCAAGTGAGGAGAAAATTATTAACAGCATTCAGACTCGAACCTAAATCCTGATTTTAGTGAATTATGCTCTTACCACCTTTTATGTGGAAAGTAGTGAATCAATACTGTCAGAAGTGAAGCTGTAAATTCGGGTCTGCATATTGGCTGGATAGCTCAGTCGATAACAGCACTGCCAGCGAAAGGCAAGGTCCTGAGTTCAAGTCCCAGAGCGGTACGCAGTTTTTATTCTCCAGAAAGTCTCAGTTAATCTTTTGTACTTCTTAAATCAATGTTTACGTTAATGATTGTGTAACTGAATGGCATTCGATTTCAGTCCTGTTTAGAACTGCATACAGCATTAGCATACTGAAAAAAGTTACATTTCTCGCTGCCACTGCTCTACTTTCTTTGATCTGAGAGTCATGTACAACTGCAGCAACTGTCTAAAAAATAATTGCGGGAACGGTCTGAAAAGCGTAAGTTGTCAGTCAACTACTTTCCATTGACCAGGCTGGTAGACATAAACAAGCCGTCGCTCTTCGTAAAAAGTGGAACGCACGTAGGCGCTAATGCGAGAAGCCGAAAGGAGTCTCCCCGCATAGAAGACTTGTTTACGGTCCGAGAAGCATCAGGGAATCTGTAGGAGAAAGTCGTTGGTAGCTCCTTCGCTTTGCGAACCGGCTCCTGGTCAATGAACTGGGCAGCGCATGCGAGTCGTTACTAATCCTGAGTAAGTACTCGGGGTCTTTCGCGCTCGTAGCTTTGAAAACATTTTCTTTTCTTGGTTTCAAACCTACGTTAATTTCAGATTATATTTACATCTAACTTTCGCCACTACTGTCATGAAGAGGAAACTACTGTTAGGCGTGATTGCCTCATGATTCTCCATCAATAACACAAGTATAGATGTCCCTGAAATTTCGCAGAAGTGAGTCAGAAGTACTGATACGAAACTGAGTAAGCACAACTCGTTTATGGGACCGACTTCAGGCGTTTGATGCAGCTTCTAGTCGCGTCTCTCTGTGATTTCGGGTCTCTTTCGTTGCCTCCGTTGTAAGATTCACGCCAGTCGCCATTCTGAAGTCTCAGCATTGTATATGAAACGTTCGGACCGTTAATGATGTAACTTCACTTGTAGTAAATTTGGTGTAATTTCGCTGTGTCATCTGTAGCATGAATCACTCATAGCTACACAGGGAAGTGAACTGGTACAAGTCGAAACTACTTGCTGGATTAATACTCGTTCGCTTGGGATATGGACCACCTGGGTACAGATTTTAGGCGTTTTCTTACCTAGTAGGCATTCCCTGAATCATTACTGTACAGAGAAACGCTCATTCAGGACATGTTCGTCATTGTCAACAGATCATCTGCCTCAAAACGACTCAGTCAGAAACATAAGCGCAGTTTAATGCTGAAGTCAGTGTATTTTATTGTAGGCACTATGACGGAACCGAGCACGTGTTCATCGAAGATAATCTTGATATAACACCCCGGGTGCTACATATTTCGCAGTGATTCTTCACTGGACAAAATCTCGTTTTAGTTAAATGCAGGCGGCTAATCGTATCCGTGTAAAGTCAAACTGTGATCGTCGACAAGCTGTCAGCCCCACAACCCATTTAGTTGTCTAGTGTTGGTGGCTGCGTAACATTTCTAATTTTGTGAGCATACGAACTATGGATATTTACTCGCCCTCAGAATATGTAGGCTACTTCAGTCACCTACAAATTCTGACTACTAAATAAAATGGTTGCCCTGCAAATATCATGCACGAGTGAAGCATATCCCACTAGACATCTGGCACAAGTATACACATTGTTTTCCGTCAAGAAGCCATACTAACTGTGAGTGAATACAAAGGATTAAATCCTTTTATCTATACACTCCTTCCGTGATTTCCCGCAGTATATATATTCCATCACGTGCATGAAGCCACTAAGATATCCTCGTTAATTTAATATTTAAAATACTTCACTACTAAGCGCTACATATCATGGAAAGTATGTCTTCAAACAAACAGAAGTCGATAATTTCATGACAACAGGAAGAAAGAAATGCAAGCTTAATGATAGAAATATAGTTATAAATTCCTTATATGTTTATCTGAAATGTTATGTGTTTACGAATAAGGAAGGGTGTATTTTATATCATCGTACGTAATCGACGTCACGATTAGCCTGATAACCTGAGGAAGTTTCCCCTATCAACATCACCGGGAAAGCCTACATTCCCTGATATCATGTAAATGTATATTATGTTCATCCATAATCTAGACACAACCCTTACGGCTGTGAACGGAATAAGCTTGACACGTAGTCTTTTTTGTTTTTGAGATCTCCCTTCCACAGTCGCAGACATGTAACAAGAGCATTTCTCCATCTTTCAAAACCGTAATATGTCATTCTAAGAACTTTCAGTGCTAGTTTTTTTGAATACGACATTATATCCAAAAGATGACTTATCACAGAGCCCTATTGGTGAAATAAAAGGGAAGAGGGAAGAGGCAAAAGGATTTCGCAAGTAAAGGCAAATATTTAATCGCCTGTTGGTGAGTGAAATGTGGCCTCCGCAGTAAAGCTACGCAAAGCCACGTGGGGTCAAGCGTAGCACAATATGGGCCAGCTGGTTCATCTCGATCCCTATCGAATGCGACCACTGCAGAGATATAGCTCACTTCCTTACTTTACTAGAAGCACATTTGAGGTTATATACTTCAGTAATAGAGGAGATGTCCGCCCACGGTAGCTGAGTGGTAAGCGCGACGGAAAGTCAATCCTAAGGGCCCGGGTTCGATAACCTGCTGGGTCGGAGATTTTCTCCGCTCAGGGACTGGGTGTTTTGTTCTCCTAATCATCATCATATTATCGACGCGCAAGTCGCCGAAGTGGCGTCAAATCGAAAGACTTGGAACCGGCAAACGGTCTACCTGACGGGAGGCCCTAGTCACACGACATTTTTTTTATTTATAGAGGAGATCATCCCAAATGTGCTGAAATGTTCCTGCAAAATGTTCTAGTGAACTCAGATCAGAAGTCCGCGACACACTGAAGACTATGCACCAGCGCTACCTTGCCTCATGTACTCCTGGATCAAGTCCAGAATTGTCAGTTTTTCCTTTTCTCTTTATCTGCCCTCACCGATACAATGAAATTCATACTCCTAACAGCGACATAAGAAAACTTCATGAGTAAAAGCAGCAGATACAGAAATACCCACCTTCCGCAACACCGACGTGCCGGAAGTGAGTCACTGAGGTTCTGGAATGTACACACAGGGACGTCGAGTCATGCCGACTCCAGTGCCGTGGTCAGCTGCACTAAGTTTCACAACTGGGGATCCATGGGATCGAAGTGGTCCCACAGATTCTCGATTGAGCTTACATCTGGTGAGTTCGGTGGGGCCGGCTGGTGTGGCCGAGCTGTTCTAGGCGCTTCAGTCTGGAAACGTGCGACCGCTATGGTCGCAAGTTCGAATCCTGCCCCGGGCATGGATGTGTGTGAAGTCCTTAGGTTAGTTAGGTTTAAGTAGTTCTAAGTTCTAGGGGACTGATGACCTCAGATGTTGAGTCCCATTGTGCTCAGAGCCATTTGAACCAATTGGTTCGGTGGGCAGGGAAATACATTAAACTCATCCTTGAGCACATTGATGCTCACACGCGCAAGTACTCTGCGAGCTGTGCAACATGTTGCACTGTCTTCTTCGACGAAATCACTTAGGGAATGCCAAGAAAATAACCTCCAGACCATAACGCTTCCTCCTTCGCTCAGACCCCTTCAGACGACTGTTGCAGCGCCGTACGTGCCAAAGACATTCTGTCTGTTGCGGCATAATAACGTAACATACGTAAAGGCCCTCTGGGCCACTAAGTGGACGTTCAGTTGAGGTAATGGCAAGCAAATTCCAGTCTTCGTGGCCGATGAACAGCAGCCATCATGGGTACATGAACCAGGTACTTGCTGCGCAGTCCCACACGCTGCAAATTCCGCTGAACGATCGTTGAGGAGACACTGTTGGTACCCCCTTGGCTCATCTGGGCAGTCAGTTCCTCAACAGTTGTACGTCTATTCGCTCGTACACATCTACGCAGCCGTCGTACATCCATGTCATCTATGGCTGGTGGTGCACCGCAGTTGCCTCCGCGACTGTTTTGGATAGAGCAGTTTTGCCACGCATGATATGCTTTAACCATGGCAGCACACGAACACATTAAAAATTTAGCCGTTTTGGACATTCTTCCACCCGTGGCCTAAAAGCCAATGATCATACCCTTTTGGACGTCAGATAAATCGATTCTTTTCCGCATTACGACCCACTTTCTCTACTCCCCGCCCCATTACTGCCGTCGTTGAGTAGCAATTGCTCGTAACCATCGAACACAGCCATTAGATTAATGTGATTGGACCGTTTATACTAAATAAAATGTAAGATGACTGAGACTAGCTGAAGTTGATGCCAAGTTGAAAATGCTGTATCAATAGTAACTCAGCCAACGTATCACAACCTGCGTTCGTGTGGCATATTACGGCCGGAAGTCACCATTCGGAGAGTATGGCTGCCTGGTACAAGTGTTCTGATATGACACCACTTACAATCCATAACATTTCAAGAAGCCGCGTCGGGTGGCCGAGCGGTCTAGGGCGCCTTGTCGCGGTCCGTGCGCCCCCCCCCCCCCCCACTCCCCCTCGGAGGTTCGAGTCCTCCCTCGAGCATAGGTGTGTGTGTGTGTTACGATAGCGTAAGTCAGTTTAAGTTAAAATAAGTAGTGTGTAGGATTAGGGACCGATGGCCTCTGTAGTTTGGTCCTGTAAAACCTTACCACAAAATTCCAAAATATTTATATTGATGTCTTAATAAAAAGCGAGAAGAATGTGTATGAGAACAGATCTTGTTCATCAGCTTAGTTTTGGAATGATCAAATATGCAGATCAGCTATCAGACCTCGCTAATGGGAAAGGTGAATTGCCGGAACAGCTCCTCACATTGGACAGGGTCTCCAGATCTCGAGAACCTTTGGACACTAAACAAAATAAATTCATCAACTACCGCTATAGATGTAGACCTCTTTGCCCATCTCAAGCAGCTATTGCCAGCAACAATTCAGCTGAATGAAATGAAAATTAAAGTACCTGCAGTGGTATCTTTTGCATTTGCTCAGTTTCGCTGTTCCATTATACCGTTTCGTCCCCCTTGAGCAACGTAAATTGGAAAGAATTCAGCCTCGCTTGCAATTACAGCAGGAACCAATATTAAATTGATGAGCGAAGGAATAGTGTCGTGCTAACCATAGGTCTAGAGACGCCAGTTACTTAACATTGGCTCCTCTTATGACTGCACACGAGAGCTTTTTTTTTGCCGAATTTTCGTTGATCATTGGGCCTGAAGATGGTGTACTGGAAAGTGGTAATGTAACTAAATTAAACCCAAAAGGGACGGCTGCAGGTGTTTCACTTTTCATTTCATACTGAACAGCTGAAGCGCTTGTAACCATTTACTGCAGCTGAATGGTCCAAAGAATTCGGGAGTCAGGAGAATTGGAATATCTTAGATGAGCAAGTAATCTCACAGGACAAAATAATAGTCACAGACGTTTGTGCCGTGATGTAGAATTGATCCACAACCGCTCATGTCAGGTGAGTGTCTGATCGAGCGTATGTATGTGTGTGTGTGTGTGTGTGTGTGTGTGTGTGTGTGTGTGTGAGAAAAAACAGCGGATCGAGTCATGGGACAACGTTACAGTATGGCAGAAAGCGTTCACGAAGTACCCATTACCGCAATGTGAAAGAAGTTGCCCTGTTTGTTGGTTTATTGATGTGGATGGTCCAACAGGTGTGCAAGGAAGGGTGCACAGTTCGGGGAAATGTAAGACGGAATAAGAACAGTGGTCGTAAACAGATGCTAACCAACAATGACTGAACAAGATGCAGACCTCATCAATGACAGTCCCTTTCAGATCCAGTGGGGTTAGCTGGTGCCAATGAATGCAGATCTATCTCAGTATGTCCCCGAGCGTACTTTGCGGGGTACTGTATTAAAAAGAAGCTGGGCACATCGAAAATGGCCATTACTGACAGCAGCAAATAACCCCACACTTTAATGGGACAAAGCTCGTAGAAACTAGACTATAGCGGACTGGAGGCGTGTAGTGTGGTCCGACGGGTGAGATTTAGACTGCCTACAAATAATGAAAGCTGTTGAGTACACCGAAAGCACAGTGAATCACTTATCCCACAGCTTGTGGAGAGAGTCATGTCATTCAGGCCACAGGTTATCATGTGAGACGATATCGCAGTGCATGTGATATTCTGCTTTACAATGCAAAGTTCCTTTGGACATGCATCCATGACCAGAGGATGAGGCACTGCGGCGACTATAGTCGTCATAAATACGTTGGGCGTATTCACATTTACGAGTGTGGACTACCATCTGCTGCAGAATGGAATGACGACAGGTAAAATTTGTGGCAGATCTGGATTCGAACCCGTATATCCCGCTTATCGCGAGCGGTAGCCTTACCGATTGGCTATCTGTACCACTATGCACGGCCATACCCAACCCTCCATATGTCATCAACCATGTGTCTGTAACTTGTACTCGTGCATCTATTATGCATACTCCCGTACGAGTGAGACATTTCTCTTGAAAATCGTTTGCCTGGTGTCGGTGGATACATACAATATTGCAATGCCTGTTTAATTCCGAATTACGAATCAATGCTCCGTTGAACGTGCATGCACGTCCAGAGGAATAGGCATTGCGGAGAGTATAGCCGCTATGAAAGATATGAAACGTGCTCGCAGTTGCGAATATGGACAACCGTCAGCTGTATTATAATATAAAGACGATAATGACAATTTGTGCCGTACCAGGACTCGTTTCCGCTTACTGCGAGCGATCGCCTTACCATTTGGTTACCAGGGCACAACTCACGGCCAGACAACTCACGGCCAGACCGTGACTTCCGTCAACTCTGTGTCTGGAACTGGCCCTGAATCATGCCTGGATTGCCAAATGGTAACGTGACCGTTTTCATTGTCGTCATTGCATTCTACAGATGGCGATGGTCCATATTCAAAGTTGCGAATACATTTAATGTTATCAATTGAAGTTAGATCTTCATTCCATAATGTGACTTGGGCCTGCTCGTCCAAGTTACCTTAAATCTGAACTGGGATTTTTATGTCGTCGTTTCGGTGACCAAATATTCTCGTTTCAACTGTATCTCCATGAGGAGTGTCCTGAGGACACTTCCAAGATGACGACAGTCGTGTTCACTGGGCTACACGCATACATTCCTAGTTTGGGAAACGTTCAAGTAGCCTGCCACACTTCGAACTTGCCCTCTAAACTACTCGAGTTAATCTCACAGAAATTTTCTGCGCCTCTTTGGGCCTTTGGCTGAAACGCATCACTCAGCTTCCTGAACTTTGATAGCTCTACGAGATTCGGTTTGCAATGAACAGCTTCATCCGGATGTGACATACCTATAGAGACTTATGGACACTTCTCCTAGTCACATATCATGGTAAGCGCTGCCTTTATGAGGTGTTGAAGTGATATGTTCCTGGGCTGATAAATAAATGCTTTGCACATTGTGCCTATTTCTGGCCGATTGCAGTATATTTTCACTTCCTTATTTCACCCACACAGGTAAGTCAACTACACACGTGACTGATATGTATACTACACAAACGCTGAAGCACATGTAGTGAGCTGAGTTTGGAATCAAGTATTATTTTGGTACAAGTTCAGATTATACATTTATGTACAAAATTAGTGGCTTTGCGAAATAATGGTACGCTAGAAGATTGTCACTCAGCGTGGGAAATCGATACATACAAAAGTATGTAATGCCAAACTGACCATCTTGATAGATGGAGCCGCCAATGTATAAGTAGATATTGAGTATTGTGTTGTGAGTAGAGAGCAGTAATAGCAGAACGGGTATGTCAGGAAAGCTCAAAAATCTCAAACGTAGTCACTGCATGGCAAGCCAGTAACAGATCCATCAGAGACATTTCAACCTTGCTAAACCTACCAAAAGAGATTTTTGGTGATATAATTATGAAGTGAAAAGGCGAAGGAAAAACTAACTAGGCAGACCTCATGTACTGACAGACAATATCTGTCCAGTATTGATGAGAGAGGTTGTGAAAAAATTGCATGAAATCAGCGGAAGGGATCATTCCAAAGTGATACCAGCAGTCCAGCCAACATAATGACTATGCGTAGCCATCTGAAAAGAATGGGTTACAGTGGTCGTCGAGCAGTTCTCTTGTGGACCCAATGCTAGGCGACGCTTAAGATGTTCAAATAACTTACGAGTTTGGTAGCGGGTGACGTCGACCACCGGCGATATTTCTACAGGAGTACACAGTGCCATTCTCAAGGTTTGAGAATTGTAGGGTGTGCTCCTGTAGAAATATCGGCGGTGGTCGACGACGTCACCCGGCAGCAAACCCGTAAGTTATCTGAACATTCAATTCGCCGGGAAAAGTTAAGGTCTCACAGGCGCTTAAGATGGTTTAAAAAAGCGACGCTAGTGACATGACTGGACACGAGTGATATGGAGTGGTTAATCACACTACAGCCTATGGCAACCCGATTTGGGTTTGGCCGAGGGCTGAAGAACGTAAGTGCCATCACGCTTAGAGTCAAATGTGAAGTACGGCGGAAGTATTTCTGTGTTTAAAGAAGTCGCGCCCTTAGAGTGCTTAAATAAACGCTTTAGTGCAGAAATATGTAAATTCATTCTATAGCACTATGTTATGCGTACAGGACAGAACCAGTTCGGAGACGATGATTGTTTATTTAGGCATGACAGTGCATCTTCTCTTAATTAATCATCCTTGGGGTAACGGTCTGTGAAAAAAATAACGTTCTTGAAACGGGTTAGCCTGTCTTGAGTACGAACTGAAAGTAATGGAACGCCTTTGGGATAAGTTAGAGTGCCGGCTTCGCTCCAGACTCCAGCGTCAAGTGTGCCTTCTCTGGTTTCAGGTAATGATTAAGAATGGGCTGCCAGTCCTTCACAGACACTGACACCTCACTGAAAGTCTCCCCAGCGATCACAAAGGTGAAGGGTAGACACACCTAATATTAAGGTCTACTAATACGTGTGCGGATACTTTTAATCAGATTATGTAGGTGTTTATATTTTATATGGATATATCCGTGGCTGAGGCGGGGGATGTCGGGTGGAAGGATTACTCGAATTTGATCCTTGTTATATTCCTGAGGAGTCGCTATTATATAATTCGTACACTGATCAAGTATGTTAACGCGTTCTCATCTACTGAGACAACACCTTCTAGCAGATGGCATGGTTGGAAAGCAACGCTGGCGGATGTAAATGTACCCATGACGTCCAAAATTGTTGGGCAAGGTTTACAGGAAAATAATTACAAGCTGCGCTCACTAAGACACGACGTAGAGAGCGAAGGGACTCTACCTCATTACACACAAAATTCGTTCATGAGCTCAGTTTCCCCTTAGAGTTGTGAAAATCAGTAGAAGTGAGGAGCTCAACACGTTACAAGCACCCAGGAGAAACCTCACTACTCCGGAAGTTTATCTATATGAATAGCCCCTCACAATCCTTCAGCGTGACGGTGTCTGCACATTTACATCTGTCATTACTGTAACCAGAGCTCTCGCCTGCCGCTGTGGCCGAGCAGTTGTAGGCGCTTCAGTCCGGAACCGCGCTGCTGCTAAGGTCGCATGTTCGAATCCTGCCTCGGGCATGGATGTGTGCGACGTCCTTAGGTTAGTTAGGTTTAAGTAGTTCTAAGTCTAGGGGACTTATGACCACAGATGTTGTGTCCCATAGTGCTTAGAACCATTTGAACCATTTTTGAACCAGAGCTCTTCCAGTGATGAAAGTATGTTGTCCGACGAAGGAAAATTTTCGTTCTTTTCAGAGCTGGGATTCTTCGCATAAAGTTACTCCTCCTCCAATGTTTACTCCTCATCTCGTACCTGTTAAGCATTATATGCATAGTAAACTTTCGTATCTACTCCAAATTAAGTTGCCGTTCTAACAACTCAGGACTTCTACAGCAAATTCTTTCCGGGTGGATTGAGGGAAATGATTTTTCGGCAGTTGTTACGTTCAAGCAAACACGGGACGGACGTTCACTGGAGCTCTTCTGTTTGGCAGGTGGTTCTGGCGATTGTAGCGTCCTGCGCCTTGGCTCAGCGGGGACCGCTGAGGGGTCAGCCGCAGCCGCTGCCGCAGTACCCTGAGGATGACGGGGCGCAGCCGCAACCCTTCTCGGCGCCGCAGCCGTCTCCCCGAGCCATCGGCCAGCCACAGCCGGACCCGCGCCCGAGAGATGAGCGCTACACCACGCCCATCCCCATCGTGCGCTTCGACAAGGAGCAGAGTGCCGACGGCAGTTACAAGACCAGGTAGGTCCCCATCCCTCCCTACACCTTCCGAACACGTATCCACTGTATTATTTGTAAATAACAGGAAGACTGTCCAAAGAAAAGGGTTCCCTTCCAGTCCCTCGAGTTAACTAAATATAATTTACAATGAAACGCTTGCAGGGATCTGTGTAAGCCTCTTTGTTATTTTAAGTTGCTTCTAAAGTCCACCTCCTTTCTTTGTAAACTATCGAAAGGGTTTCAGTGTTATTACCTTATACTGGGACCATCCGCGATTCTCACAAGTATATTTTTATTTATTTATTTTTGGCGGGGGGGGGGGGGGGGGGAGGGGGGCGGAGGGTCTGTCATCAGTCCTCTGACTGGTTTGAAGCGGCCAGTCACGAATTCCTCTTCTGTGCCGACCTCTTCAACTCAGAACAGCATTTGCAACCTACGTCCTCATTTATTTGCTGGATGTATTCCAATTTTCTGCCTTCCTCTACAGTCTTTGACCTGTACAGCTCCCAGTAGTACCAAGGAAGTCATTCCCTGATGTCTTAACAGATGTCCTATAATCCTATCCCTTCTTCTTGTCAGTGTTTTCCAAATATTCCTTTCCTCTCCGATTCTACACATAACTTTCTCATTGCTTACCTTACCAGTCCACCTAATTTTCAACATTCGCCTGTAGCATCACGTCTCAAATGCTTCGAGTCTCTTCTGTTTCGCTTTTTCCCACAGTCCATGATTGACTATCATACAAGGCTGTGCTTCACACGTCTCAGAAATTTCTTCCTCAACTTAAGACCTATGTTTGATACTAGTAGACTTCCCTTGGCCAGGAGTGCCCTTTTTGCCAGTGCTAGACTGCTTCTCATGTCCTCTTTACTCCGTCCGTCGTTGTTTATTTTGCTGCCTGGGTAACAGAATTCCTGAACATCAACTTTTTGAACATCAGTCAGGATGTAGAGTCTCTCGCTGTTCTCATCGCTGCAGCTTCTTATTACTTTCATCTTTCTTCGATTTATTCTCAATCCATATTCAGTAGACATTAGATCGTTCATTCTATTCAGCAAACCATGTAATTCTTCTTCACTTTCAATCAGGAGAACAATACCATCAGCGAGTCGTATCATTAAAATCCTTTCACCTCTAATTTTAATTCCACTCCAGAACCTTTCTTTTAATTCTGTCACTGCTTCTTCGATGTACAGAATGAACAGTAGGGGGGAAGACATCCCTGTCTTGCACCATTTTTATCCGGAGCGCTTCGTTCTTGGTCCTACACTCTTATTATTCCCTCGTGGCTCTTGTACATATTATATATTACGAGCCTCTCCCTGTAGCTTACCCTAAAGTTTCTCAGAATTTCGAACTCTTGCACCATTTTACATTTTCCAAAGCTTTCTCCCGGTCGACAAATCATATTAACGTGTTTCGATTTTTCTTTAGGCTTGCTTCCATTATCAATCACAACGTCAGAATTGCCTCTCGGGTGCAATAGTTATCAATGATAATCGAATGGAACACCAACGATTTTGACCACATGCCTGGAGTGAATATTGTAAGTCATACTTGTACCTAAACTAGCGTACCAGCTACTAATAACAGGCGGCACAGCTAGACTAAAATCTTGCCTCAAGTTTCCTGTCGTACATTTCAGAATTTGAAGGGTATGTGAACGAACTAATACCAAGAATTTGAGAATTTGGTACTTCATCACTGATGTCTGCTTCGATGCTCGTTCGTTGGTGTACTACCTACAAAAGCCAGGTATCCATGTTTGAATCTATGGGCAACGTATGTATGTGTCTCCCGAATATTCTGCTAATGACTAAAATTTTTCGTTGCATGGTCACTTAAGAACACAGAAAAGGATTGTGTCGAATAGTTTACCTTCGACTGAAATATATAATTCCTCTATGTCATTACATAACCTTCTTACGGAAAATAACGAATGATTGCACTCATTGAGTAATGTTGAGGCTATTGAGCTACTGAATCTGTCGAGTACTACATCAGCCCTGTGCACAACGGAAACAATAATAACCGTGACATTAACAGCTTGGGAATACAGGGTGTTACATTTATTATTTGCGGGTCACCTAACCTTGGAAAGGTTCCGGGAGTGTAAGGTAATCTCGAAATCTAAATGAAGACGTAGAGTAACAGTATTTATTTGCTTTAATAATTGATATAATCCACATTAAATTAACCCAGAGTAAAATTCTCTAAAAGCTTAAATTAAATCACAAAATGACGCAAACATATATTATAGCCAATTAAACAACAGAACTTGCTTGGCAAAGGAAGGAAGTAGTTGGGTATTGCTTAGAATATAAATCGTGCTATTGCAGTTGCCACAAGGACATTTCCCTAAAAGTCAGCTACCATTTTCTGGTCAACAGCAGGTGGTGGTCAGGAGACGAATCATCGGGAATTAGTTTCATCCGCCAACTCCACGCTTTCAAAAAATAACTCTCCATTGAGTGGAGACCTAATATTGTTGCCAATGTGATGAACGAAAATATCGCTTATTTGCGAAAACATGGCAACGCAGCAGAAATTTCCCAGTCTTGGTGTAGAAAGTGCAGGTTAAGAAAAATGAGATTGGTACTCATCAGGAGCAGTGAGTCCTATATTGGTGTAGGGGAAATTCATTCAAGTAGGCACACAAAAATTTTGGAGCAATAGCTACTGACTTTCCCACACTGGTCAGCTGGCACCATGACATGCCGTCGTTTGATGTACATACAGAAAAGTCATAAACATCATGCTGTATTCTCTGGGGGCGGCAGTGGTGGTCCTCTGCTATCAACAAGTCAGGCACCGACTCTGCCAACAAAAACACGAAGCAGACCAAAGGCCAACTTCTGCAAAAACTGCCCAATTCCCTAGTGATGCCGCCCCTTCTACGAGGCTCACCGACTGTCTCCTGCCGACAGACTGGAACCGAGTGCACAGTGGGAGTGCATCTTCCTGTCGAAAGAATCGCAAAGTGTTCCTATCATGTCCACACGTCCACTGCACTGTATAAAATAACCACGAAATAGTGGTGTACAATGAAACAGTACTGCGTAGTGATATGTGCCAGTCATGTTACAAGATATAATGGTTTGTCCTCAAGAGCAGCTGTTGTAAGGAGTTTACACGAAGGTGTTTTAATTTATTTATTTAATTTATAATCAACGGCCGTGCATTCTTATTTGCTCTAGTAGACTGTAAGTTTATGTAACTTCTAGAGATGAGGTTAATATATGCATCTAGTTTTAACGGCAGTTGAAGAACCTTCACTCGTCAGTCACTGAAGGGACACAATTCTGTGGAACCTGGGATTAACCAGTGTCCAGTTCCCTTGTGCGACCACGCGTTCAGTTTATGGTTCCTTGTGCGACCACCCGTTCAGTTGAAGGAAATGAGCTACGAGCACGTAGTGGACGCTTATCAACTGCTAAATACAAAAGTTTATTGATAAATTCTAATTATGGGGTATAGTGTATGCTCTAGAGACCACTGGTTTTGCACGTATGTTTTGGCTTTCGCAACGAATAATCGCCACATATGGGCCCTACTCCGGGGTAGTTTCTCTTGGATGACCACATGTTGCCCTCCGATGTATATTACCTGCTACAAGGTATCTTGGATTCTTTTGTGCTAAACAAGGAATAAGTGAAACTCTGTGAAATTACTTCGTAATTTTCGCCGAGAGACTAGCCACAACGAAACTGTAAACATTACAGAGGGTTTAAGTCCACGCAGCATTCTTTTTATATACAGGTAGCACTGCTGTGGTTTCTGTACCAGTAGAAATATATTTTTCAACGATTCTCTTTTTTCTAATTGTACTTCACCTTCGCACCCTAGAGTCAAGTTTGAGTACTGCGAAAACATTTTCTGTACTGGTAGCGAAGTACCATCTTCGTTATTGCATACAACAATTCTCTTTCCCATTTCCTCTCTCCAAAACCGAGAACAGTTCTATAAGAATGCTTTGTGATGTTAGTTCTAGAATATTCTATAGGCAAAAAATTTACTTTTTGGACCACTACTCCCCAATACAGTCAGAAATGTCCTTCGCCATTACGAAGAATTCTCTTTAAAAAATAATGCAAAGCGCATACATAATAATAAAACTCAAAACAAGCTACACAAAGGTGTTAATAGTTAGTTTAGGTAAGGAGGGGTAAGATATATAAAAAACACAAGGGGGGATATGTACCATGGAGAAGACCAGATAATTAAATCATGAAATAAGATCTTAGATTGTAATCCGTATGTAAGGGGCAAGAGTAGGTCGAAGTAGGAGGTAATCATCAGCATGAATTGGTAAGTTAGGACACATGCTATTGATGTACGGGTAATGACATGCGCTTATAGTTCTCTGATGATACAGGTACTGAAATGATGAATATCACAATTGAGGAGTATTGAACGTCCCTAAAAATAGGAATCATGGAAGCGAGACACACAAATACATGTTTAAGAAAGGTAGTCGTGCAAGTAAAAGGAAAATAAATTAATTTAATCGCGAAGAAATTGAAAGTAAAAGAAAATAAATTAATTGACGAAAGAAGGAAATACTATTACGTTCAAGAAAAATGAAGGATTAATAATTACATTATGTGTTGAGGTTAAGCCGAATAAGTGTATAAGTAGTGGAGAGCAGCAAATGTGAAATAAACTTGGCATGACAATTGGTGACGGCGATTTAGACAAAGTTAAGGAATTCTGCTACCTTGAGAGCAAAATAACGGGACGGACGTAGCAAGGAGGGCGTAAAATCAGACTAATACAGGAAATAAATAGGAATTCAGAGAAACTAAAACAAAATTACTACAGGAAAAATTTGAGGATATCGAAAAGGAAATGGTCACCTGTAAAACGGATTGAGATGAAGAAAAAACGAGAAAATTTTTCGAGTATGGTAAAAGCTGACGTGAGGAACACTAAGAATGCAAAAGTAATTTAGCTTCTGGATGCAAATCAGAAATCAGGCAGATGGGAAAAGAAAACTGTGAGCGTCGGAGAGGGAGAGGAACTGTCTGCCTCACGGAATAAGGAACGTGTGTCGATCTAGAGCAGTGGTAATCAACCTGGTCCCTAACGCTCACCAGTGTGCGTCCCAGTTTTCATTGTGGATGGGTAGGCAGTTAAGGGATAGAGATATTTTCTTTAGCTTTTCATGAAACTTTGAAAGAAAACAATATGTAGTAAGTAAATATTATTATAAGTTTTAACTTGTTACGACTCTCCTTCATAAATTGTATAATGTGAAGTTACTTACTTACTTTATAAATCACCATTACTCTGAAATTGGCGGGATGCTAGAGCATTTTAGTACTAACAGACATACAAAGGAGGGCAGTAAGTAAAACAAGTTCACTGGTCCTTCCAGTGCTATGACTTAACAGAGCACCGTACGATTCCGATGCATTTCTTCTGTATTCAACCATAAGACTATAGAATTTACTTTGTAGGGTTTATGAGACTGTAGGCATATCATCAGATTTCCTGCAGTGAAGATAGAAAAGACAGGGAACTGTAAGAACTATGGGATAATGAGCTTAGAAGATCAGCATTCAGCAGCAATATGCACAGGAATGGAAAAGAAAACTGGTTTGGCATTAGGAATCATGAAGTCACCGAGCAGTCGCTCTAGCGGTTTGCTTTGTAACGGATACAAAATTTATGAATAACCAAGGTGCCGTCGATGTAAATAAAGTGTTCGATAATGGAAAGTGGTTCAAGATGTTAGGAATTATGAGTAATGTAGGATTAAGCTATACGGAAAGAGGTAATACAAATACGTACAGGTACTAGAGGGAACAATAAAAATGGGAGACCAGCAACAAAATCCACCGATTAAAGTGTTTGTAAGTCAGGTATGTATTCCTTTTCTCCTACTGATCAGTCTGTACTTCGAAGAAGCAGTAGTGGGGATAAAAGGTCATAAATGGTATTAAAATTCGGGGTGAAAGGATGTCGGTGACAAGTTCCGCCGATTGTAGTGCCGTCCTCAGGAAAATGAAGAATTACAGGATGTGATGAACAGAATGAACAGACTAATGATTATATTATATGTCGAGCAAAATTCGAAGATTGGCGATAAACTTGACATCAAAACTGGTGACCACGAGTTAGACGAAGAACAGAAGCAACAATGAGGGCGGAAAATCAGCCTAGCACTGGCAGTAAAAGTATCCTAGACAAATGGAATCTAATAGTATCAGACATAGACCTTAATTCAAGAAATTTCTGAGAACGTAAGTTTGGAGCACGGCATTGGACGATAGTGAGACGTGGTCTATGGGAAATCCTGGAAAGAAGAGAAACTGGGTGCCTAACATGTGTGCGCTAGAAGAATATTGATAGATGAACAGTAAGACAACGAATGAGAAGATACTCCCCAGAATCAGCGAAGAAACGAATATATGTAATAAAATTGACAAGAAAAAATAATGATAGTGTGTTTATTGCGACTTCGGGGAATAACTTCCACGGCACTAGAAGTAGCTGCAGAAGGTATCATATCATACATTCCACAGGTAAATGAGGAAGTACGGTGCAAACACTACTTAATTATGAAGAAGCTAGCACAAGAGAGCAGCTCACAGCAGTCTGTATCAAAGCAGTCTATAAGTATACATGTAAAAATATCCAGTGATCTGTTCCCAAAAGTGTAATCAGAAAATAGTGGAACTGTTCATTTTCTTCTACGATATTTACGTTCAAGTGTAATATTCAGTGCCTGTACCACTCATCGATCCTCTGGAGTTTTACAAGCAATTTGCATAAGTCTTCTGCCTCTGTAGCCTTCCTGCGGACAACAGCATCGTTCGCGAACAAATTCACGAGGCCTTCAACGATATCCACACTAACACTACCTTCGGAGTACTCCAGAAGTAAGCTTTACATTTGTTGATTTATCAGGTGTAACCATGCATACTATCTCTGATTGATCCTGAACGAACTGCTTAGAGCTGTGTTGCACACCCTAGCATTTGTTGCTGTGTAGCAGCATATGTCTCTAAAAATTAATAGATATTACATCGTAACCTGAGGAACGCTAGATGGTAGTTTCCACAGCCGAAGTAAAATAGAGGTCAAAGAGTGTAGTTTCTATAATATATACACAAATAGTAATTTACATGTGTTATTTGACAGGCGCGAGGGTCCTCATAACTATACAGCATGACAACGAAGTGAACCTCCGATGTGGGGAGAGGGAACCGTAATGAAACTTCACGGTTTGAAAGGATTTGTGGTGTCACTTCAGTGACCACAAAATCGAGACAAGGACTTAGCATTGTAGGCCCACCTATCGATACGAAGTTCCTCTCTGACCAGGATGCATGCACTGGTTTTGATAGGAAGGGTAACAAAGCCGTTGTATCGTCTGCTGTGGCAAGCTGGCTATAAATTGTTGGAATTGATGGTTGATATCCCAGACACTGGCACGGTTTCGGGTTGGACGTTGATATGCTTTCACACATATGCTGTCGCCGACCGATCTTATGGGCCGCAGGAGTAATACAAAAACACGTCGACAGTTCGTATAGTCATGTTTCATGTGTGGAAAAGCATTGTCCTGTTGAAAAGCATGAGAGGTGATAAACGAAGACGTTGGATGCGGTGACGTACATTTGTACCCTCAATCACACCATGGTTCCCATGCCATGACCCCAGGAGTAACTCTGCTGCACCTCTCCAGAACTTCTGGAGAATAGCACCTCCCCCCTAGATGGGTACCACGAGAGTGACGATGGTCATCTGGAGTAGAGCTGAACCGCCAATGATCGCTGAACACAATGCAACGGTCCAGTGTTTCCCAGTCAAGGAACCAGACCGAACGCAGCCGTGTGTGTTGTAGTGTTAAAGGCTACTAACGCGTAGAGTTCTATTCCCATGATACGGCAGCCGGTAGTCTTCGACCAATGGTGTGGAACAGTAGGATAATAAAGAACGTTGCAGGGTGAACATAGCTGCTCTCGGATGGCCAATGCAAATGTGAATGGGCTAAGTTGTTCTTGGCGGAAAATACGGTGATTCACCCTCGCTGTGGTCAGACTTGATCGACCAGAAAGCTGACAACGAGTATGCCTACCTCCAAGTTCCCATGCAATCTAACATCTAGCCACTGTACCATACGAACGCCCCGAAACCTGAATGCAGCACAGTTAGACTATCTGGTCAAATGGAGACCCACAATAATACGCCTTTCACTCTGTCACCTACTGATATATCTGTGTTTCATGTGAACCTTCTCACCTCCCTTACACAATGTACTAGGCCTAGTAATAACACCAAACACGAAGAACCGTAATGCACTGTGGTAACTGTTCTACTTGGCACGGAAAATGACAACTCTAACTATTTAGATTCCTACCGATTGAGAGGACTTGTTCACATTTACATTGCCATCCGGCTATGTCTTTAGTTGTTTCACTTCTTTTGTCAGGCAGTGTTTTTCACTACCTAACTGTATATCATCTTCGATCTGACACAGCCATTTAACTGACGCTAAGGGAAACTGTCAAAGAAGCTTAGATCAAGAGTAAATCTGGTCCCCAGAACAGCCGCAAATAGCTTCAGAAGCACTTCGGGTACGCTACGTACTTCTGCAGTTTCACTCGTGTACTTAGCTGCTGAATATTGAGCTCCTTGCTGGGAAAACAGCACACATACATCAGATCTACTCGCATTCTGTGTTTGCCTGTTCTATACTCCTGGATCTCAGATGGCCTCCCGATGTGTAAATTCTCAAGATGACAGAGTCACATAAGAAATATCTAAGTAATGCATTCCAGAATTCACCAGCTATATCCGTGAAGTCAAGCCAGCCATCTTTGGCCACTTAACAGGTTAATTTTTCCATGTCTCCGTGAAGTGATATGAACGTCCTCGCACAGCACACACACCTAAGGACGAAGGCTGCATGGTTTGATCATACCCATAAGGAATAGTCGACTCTCAACCGCATCCTATTGATATTAGGGACATTGTTCAAATGGCTCTGAGCACTGTGGGACTCAACTTCTGAGGTCATTAGTCCCCTAGAACTTAAAATTAGTTAAACCTAACTAACCTAAGGACATCACACACATCCATGCCCGAGGCAGGATTCAAACCTGTGACAGTAGCGGTCTCGCGGTTCCAGACTGCAGCGCCTAGAACCGCACGGCCACTTCGGCCGGCACTGGGGACATGTAGCCACATACAGAGGAAGTGGGATTAATCTGAGAGTATTGGTTGTTACTGCGGTACACAGGAAAAGACTATAGGATATATCGTGGAGAAGTGCCTTCTGACCTGCAGGAGGTGACACCTGCGATCTTGTTGTCATATGTAAGTATTAATTAGTAACGTCTTAATTCGAGTATATGCATGTGTATAAGTTCTGGGACCCTATACAATAATGATAATGAATCTGTTGACTCTATATCGTTAAGAAGTAGGTGTTGTGTTCTATATCCAACGAAGTCCAAAATCCAATCATTCAGCGGGATCAGTGGAATACAACCAGTTTAATGACGGCAGGTGTAAAATACAGGGAGCGAAAGGATATTTACAACTTGTAGAGAAACCAGATGGCAGTTATAAGAGACGAGGGGCATGAAAGGGAAGCAGTAGTTGGGAAGGGAGTGAGACAGGCCTGTAGCCTCTACCCGATGTTAAGCAGTCTGTATATTGAGCAAGCAGTAAAGGAAAATTCGGAGTAGATATTAAAATCCGTGGAGAGGAAATTACAACTTTAAGGTCCGCCGATGACATTGTAATTCTGTCAGAGACAGAAAAGAACTTGGAAGAGCAGTTGAACGGAATGGACAGTGTCTTGAAAGGAGGATATAAGATGAACATCAACAAAAGCAAAACGCGGACAATGGAATGTAGTCGAGTTAACTCGGATGATGCTGAGAGAATTACATTCGGAAATGAGACACTTAAAGTAGTAAATGAGTTTTGCTATTTGGGGAGCAAAATAACTGATGATGGTCGAAGTAGAGAGGATATAAAATGTAGACTGGCAATGGCAAGGAAAGCGTTTCTGAAGAAGAGAAATTTGTTAACATCGAGTATTGCTTTAAGTGTCAGGAAGACATTTCTGAAAGTATTTGTGTGGAGTGTAGCCATATATGGAAGTGAAACAAGGACGATAAATAGTTTGGACAAGAAGAGTATAGAAGCTTTCGAAATGTGGTGCTGGAGAAGAATGCTGAAGATTAGATGGGTAGATCATATAACTAATGAGGAGGTATTGAATAGAATTGGGAAGAAGAGGAGTTTGTGGCACAACTTCACTAGAAGAAGGGATCGGATAGTAGGACATGTTAAGTGGCTCTGAGCTCTATGGGACTTAACTTCTGAGGTTATCAGTCCCCTAGAACTTAGAACAACTTAAATCTAACTAATCTAAGGACATCACACACATCCATGCCCGAGGCAAGATTCGAACCTGCGACCGTAGCAGCAGCGCAGTTCCGGACTGAAGCGCCTAGAACCGCGCTGCCAATCCGGCCGGCTAGGGCATGTTCCGAGGCATCAAGGAATCACCAGTTTAGTATTGGAGGGTAGCGTGGAGGGGAAAATTCGTAGAGGGAGACCAAGAGATGAATACACCAAGCAGATTCAGAAGGATGTAGGTTGCAGTAGGTACTGGGAAATGAAGACGCTAGCACAGGATAGAGTAGCATTGAGAGCTGCATCAAACTAGTCTCAGGACTGAAGACCACATCAACGACAATGTCGATGGTGGTTTACTGTTGCCTCCTTGTGTTCTTGCACCTTTGGCGTGCCGAGTATTCGAATAGAAACTAGTGACTAACGTTCAGGGAGACACTGTTGAGCTGGACCGTTGCGCCACCCGTGCGATTGAGGACGTGGCTCCGGCTCTCAGTTCTGCTGGAGGGCGCCCTCTACCGGCGAGACAATAGACCAACGCCGTCTTTGTCTGTCCATCTGTCCGGCCGCTCCCAAACCTGAGACGTTGGAGAAAGTGCGCCACCCACTGTAACAGATCTGGGAGGGGCGGCTCCACGTGAAGGCTGCCCGCCACGTGGCAAGGAGCGTCCGCCGTGGGCCACGAAGGCAGCGGTCGAAAAAACAGGTGACAACCCGCTGCTGTGGAGCAACTGCATGCCGACAGAAACACTTTCCCCATTAGTCATTCCGCGTTGTAGGCTCATTCAAAGGGAGAGCCAAGTGGCGTTACTCCATAATAGCGAATGATACGAATTGCGATGAAAGCAGTTATTATCCTTCGAGAGGTCACAAACGGATCATAAATATGGTGAAGTTGTCTACTTCAAGGGGGGCGGCTGCGGTTCAAATGAGGTGTGGAGCATTACGCGGTGAAAAATTTCACGTTTTGACAGTCCATGGCGAACTGGGTAGCTAATCGCCGAAGTCCAGTGTCGTCTGTAATTATCGTATGGCAGCGGAACTTAGTAGGTACTGTGATGTGTTGATGCGGAATCGATTTACACGAGAAAGTAATTAGTTCCAATTTTCGCCACAAACTGTATATATGGCGCTGTGAATGCATGAAAGACACACGGAACTGCTTCCATATGTAATGGGTTAGGAACGGGACGTGGGCAGAGAAGGTAAAACGAATGAGACCCTTTCACAATTTGTTGAAAATGAGCACCAGAAATGTCGACGAGATGCTGAACAGTACTACGTTTGCATATCGTAGATACAATTCGAACAAACTGTTTTCCAGCGTATGTATACCAAGTATCGCTGCGATATGGTAGTTACAGCCCGCACTGGATCTCAGTGAGTGGTTGGGCTTCACTTATAACCGACAGGTATTATTCGCGTACTAAGCTGTTATAGTTGATTTCATTCAGGTAGTAGAGATATAATGCCAACGGCCTTGCCGCAGTGGTACCACTGGTTCCCGTCACATCACCGGAGCACTGTTGGGCTAGGCTAGGGGCTACCATCTGGTCTGCTGAACGCTGTTGGCAAGCGGGATGCACTCAGCCCTTGTGAGGCAAACTGAGGAGCTATTTGAGTGAGAAGTGGTGGCTCCGGTCCCATAAACTGACATACGGCCGGAGGTGTCCTGACCACATGCCCCTCCATATCCGCATGCAGTGAAGCCTGTGGTCTGAGGATGACGCGGCGGCCGGTCGGTACCGTTGGGCCTTCATGGCCTGTTCGGGGGCATATTAGATAGTTTTTTAGTGGAGGCAGGCTAAATTTTAGGAAAATGTTTGGAATTATCTGCGCAAGAATGGACATCATCGCGAAGGAGATGCAGCTTTACAGCAAATCGTTGGTGTAAGTGAAACGTAACTGCATCATCATGAACCGAAAAGTAAGGCTGCGTGCATGGTTTGAAAAACACCCCTTCATCAAAGTTAGGAGATTTAAACATCAGGCATCAGATAGTAAGGTTATGCTAACGCTATGCTGGGACATGGAAGATGTGGTAGCCATTCACTTCATCCCAAGAGGCGAACTGTGAACAATGCGAACTATAGTGATGTGCTGCGAACTAAACTGAAACCTGCAACGTGCGGTTCTGGCGCTGCAGTCCGGAACCGCGTGGCTGCTACGGTCGCCGGTCCGAATCCTGCCTCGGGCATGGGTGTGTGTGATGTCCTTAGGTTAGTTAGGTTTAAGTAGTTCTAAGTTCTAAGGGTCTTATGACCTAAGATGTTGGGTCCCATAGTGCTCAGAGCTATTTGAACCATTTGAAACCTGCAATCTTATGCTAACGTCGCGGAAAACTGCGGAAAGGTATTCTCCCAAGTGGACGGACGAAACAATAAAGGAGTTAAGATTCGAATTGCTGGAACACCCTCTATCGTATCCTGACCTGACTCCAAGCGATTTCCAGTTATCGATGCGGTACAAAATTGGTTACAGGTGCAACCAATTTTTCTTTTCTGCGACGGATTCAAGAAACTCGTGAAACGTTCGACAAAGTGCGTTTATGTGTTGGGAGGCTATGTACAAAAATAATGTATGTTTCAGTTTTCTATCAATAATAGTAACAGTCCTTTTCTCAAAAGTCCCTTTATGGTTCAAATGGCTCTGAGCACTATAGGACTCAACTGCTGAGGTCATTAGTCCCCTAGAACTTAGAACTAGTTAAACCTAACTAACCTAAGGACATCACAAACATCCATGCCCGAGGCAGGATTCGAACCTGCGACCTTAGCGGTCTTGCGGCTCCAGACTGCAGCGCCTTTAACCGCACGGCCACTTCGGCCGGCAGTCCCTTTATTTTCGGACTTCCACTCGTGTAAGGAACGGTTCAGTTGCGTTGTTTTCGGGAATTCAATTGAGTCGAATTCTAAGGCCATGCTTAGCTGATGTTCACAGAAGAATTAATCAGTAGAATTTGCCGAAGAAGCTTGCATTGGCATATTACACAACAGCCATTTACCGTCATCTAAAGTAGGCTAAACAATCTTTCGATAATTTTTAAGACAATGTGTACTTCATTTCCATGCCAAAATATTTTGGCCACTGCCTAACACGAAACTAAGTGCCTCGTCATAGCGTCACTGTGATTTGACGCGGTAGGCATGAGAAAATCCACCGATATAAGCGACTCTGACAAAGGAAAGATTGTTTTGGGCCGACACCCGATAACGAGCATCTCAGAAAGCGTGGAACCTGTCGACATTTGGCGTGCCACTGTCAAGAGCTTCTATGGAAAGTGGCTGAAGGACAGTGAAAGCACTAGCAGGCGACAAGCTTCAGGACGTCAACGCTTCGTGACTCAACGTGTGATGCTTTGTCGGTCTGTAACGCGCGGTTGCAGCGATCTTTGACGGATCTGACGAAAGAATACAGTGCTGATGAACGGACAAGTCTTTCGGATCACACTACACGGCGTACGTTGCTGAACATCGGTCTCCGCAGCAGCTGACCAAACTACATCGTCAGCTGCGAATACGGTCGGCCCATGATAGTCGAGTTAGAGCGGTGGATCAAGTGGATAATGTCGCCAGGTTGGATGAATCACATTTCTTGTTCCACTAACTCGATTTTCCTGTCCCGTTGCACCGCCATTTGGGTGAAAAGCTGCTCGAAACGCGCACTGCGCCTCGGGCGAGGGTCATTGGAACATCCTGCGGTGGTGGACATTCACCTGAGCTTCCACCGTACTTGTGGTAATAATGGAAGGAAGTGGTGGGAGTTATGCACTATGTCATCATTACTGCGGATCACATATATTCCTTTATGTTACAGTGGTTTGGAGGATTTTGTGTTAAGAGTATTTGTTGAGTGTTAGTAATTGTAATGGCCGTGTGTGAAAAGGGTAGCAGACACGACCCAGCGTCTGCTGTAAACTTTAATCATACTCAGCCTTTGGTCGTTTGGTACCGGATCCACAAAAAATTTAATATTCTGCACTATAATAACTCCTTAGTTATAGACTTTTGACACTGTCGCATTGAACGATTTTAGTAAGGTCAGTTAGAATATTGCAATTTTTATGAGTTAATAGAGCCGGTCTTTAGAATGTAGGAACCTCAGGAGCAGATAAGATGGAGCTAGAAACTGCCTGCGGTTTTGGTGGCTGACTATAAAAATCCAGTTTGAGCAAATTCGCATAGTGGTTGGAACAGTATCCAGCCTTAGGGTTTTCGCGGTACTCATAAACTGCTTAAAGGCAAAACAGAAAACAGGATGCGACAGATTTATTTCCCCACCCGCTTCCAATTCGAGCTCGTGATTCACTTATAAAAACCTCACCGTTAATAGATTAAGAGAAAGGCTCTAACTTACAATTGGCTATTCTGATTGAAATCATTTAACTTGCTGAACTTAACAGATAAATGAACAATGCAATGGAAAAAGGGAATTTCCTGTAAATCTTAATATTAAGCAAGCAAAAGTATTGACACCGATGAGGCATTTTAAGTGATGCAGCACAAAAATCTTAATAGCCGATTCGAAGCATTCAGTAAACTGGACGGCAGAGGAGCGACATATAGAGCTCAGTGCCAGACAAAGCAATGGAAAGGTTCAAACGAGACCCAGTTGGCAAGCAGATGTGGTCTGCGTAGGAAGGCGCTGATAGTTTGGAATGGAGTCAGGAAGCCATGAGCAAATGACTGGGAGAGACAGAGCTGTTGCCGAGTGAAGGACAATTTGAGGAAGTTCGAAGAGCTACCCAAGCAACTTTCCTCGTAGAGCGAAGAATAAGTATGTCAAGGACATCATCATTGAGGCGGAAACAGCTCTTAGAGGAAATAAGATGAGGGAAGTGTTCCGAAAGGTGAAGTGTTTTATCAAAGAGTACCAGGCCAGACGGAAGTTTGTCGAAGACTCGGCTGATGGAATCCTTACCGATGAAAGTGATATCGCCGAAAGAGGGAGGAACTACTTCGACCAATTTCTCAGCTGTGATGAACTGATGTATGCTTAGATTTCCTGTCTCTAAGCACACCTGACCCGGATTACACCCCCATCCACATTGGGTGAGATCTAAACACTAATAAAAGGATTAAGAATCGTAAGAGGCCTGGTGAATAAAGAATACCAGCCGAGATTATCCAGGCAGGAGGCGAGAAGCTTGCAGAAGAACTACACCGGCTGATGCAAATAATCTGGACCAAAGAAGAACTACCAACAGAACGGAAAACGTCTCTGATCTTTCCACTCAATAGGAAGGGTTTCAGATTGAAGTGTGACACCTATAGAGTAAACGCTAGAAGATCTTGTCCAAATGTCTCATATATAGTATTCACACTTTGGCAGATTCAGTAGTTGGTTATGTCTATCAACATAAAGAGCAGCGATCCAGGCGGCGCTATTCGTTCACTATACCAACAGAAAAGCGATCCAGGCGGCGCTATTCATTCACTATACCAACAGAAAAGCGATCCAGGCGGCGCTATTCATTCACTATACCAACAGAAATCACGATCTCTTGTCATACGCCATCGATTATAAAAATAATATAACATAGTTGTGGAACTGCTGATTCAGTACAAATACTGCCTTATCTGCTCTCTCACACATAAAATTCTCGTTCTAAAATAACAGAATAAGGGAATGTAGGACAATGAATACAGTACTCTTTGCTCTGTACAAAGGTCCAGTTCCGGATAGCCGTAAACAAAGACGACTCCATTTATATGTTCATGGAACGGCACGATGAATACTCAAACTGGGGCCTGATAATAAACACAAAAACCGGGAATAATTGGTTGTAGATGAAGATTGTCGAGAGGAATTGGATGTAGGATCCTCTAAAATGTAGTGTCCGTGCTTTAAATATACTTGGGAGTCACTTTTATAACAAATAAGCACACAAGACACTACAAATGAAATTGGGAAGAAAAAGTAATTAGCCATCACTACTCTGTGCTATAAAGCCACAAAATACGAAGATAACAAAGATCTTGTTGTACCCATACTAGTTATCACTTAATGTTACTTACATGCGATCCTGACCATTAAAAGATTTTATTAACAAATAGTTTTTGTATTCCTTCCTTGCTGCCGGCCGTTGTGGCCAAGCGGTTCTAGGCGCTACAGTCTGGAACCATGCAACCGCGTCGGCGGCAGGTTCGAATCCTGCCTCGGGCATGGATGTGTGTCCTGTCCTTACGTTAGTTAGGTTTAAGTAGTTCTAAGTCTAGGAGACTGATGACCTCAGAAGTTAAGTCCCATAGTGCTCAGAGCCATTTGAACCATTTGAAACTTCTTTGCTTCGTTCCCACTAGGAACATTCCTGGGTGAAATTTCTGGCACCGGGTAATCGGACCAGGATCTTCACAATCGTTTATATTTCAGCAGCTGAAACGCACTGTGGTCTTTCACAGATAACAGTACCCTTTAACGCGAAGTAACAGCCGTTTGATCATATGCCGTAATTTCTCCAGCAGGGAGTTGCTATTTTGATCAGCGAAGAGTAGTTGTTACTGTGATGAGCGAACTACAAGCATACTAAATCGCTTGAGCTATTCATGCGCGAAAGGTCGCGGCTTCTTCGCAACCCTGGCGTGCTCCTAGGGAGATAACGGCGTTTGGTCGCAGGGTGACGCAAGAGGCTACGGCGTGCGAGTCGTGCCGGCGCGACCTTTACGGGAGCACCGTCGTAAATCGGGCTCTTCGACTCGTCCCAGAGAGAGTGAGTGTGCGAGAGGGATGGATGGAGAGAGAGAGAGAGAGAGAGAGAGAGGGAGAGAGAGAGAGAGAGAGACAGAGAGAGAAGGAGGCCGGAGATGCGGCACCAGTTGTTGCGCAACTCCGCAGCCTCGCGCAGCCGGCGGCCGCACGACGGCTACAGACAGCCTGGGTTTCACTCTCCACTGGAGAGTTGCGTCACACAGGGACGAGCAGCGGCTGACCCGGAGGCGTGGGTCGTAACAGGGAAATGGTGCTAGGCCTAAATGCCACCGCGCGGGCGGCGATGGGGAAAGCGCGTAGGTACGGCAGCGGGAATCGAACCGGCGTCAGAGTGGTGAAAGCTGAACCAGTTTCTGCGACTGCCGGCGCGTCAAGACAATTGCGGCCCCGGTTTTCTCGCCTGCAAGGCGAATGTCGCGGCCGCGCTTCGCCAAAGGTCTCGGCCGCGCTCCGGCGAATAACAATCGCACTCTGTGGCAACTGGAGCGCTGGACTTGCTGAACAGCTGGCAGGCGCTCGGGAACGGGTTTCGTCACGGTGTAAGCATCACAAGGTATACATTCCGCGCAAACGGCCGTGGCCACGAGATGCGCAGTCGGCTGGGAAAGCGAGGGGAGAGTGGCGGTGGTGGGGGGTCGCTCAGAGGGCTGTAGGGAAAATGCCGAGCGCTGGAGGGGAAGCGCCGTTCTAAACGAAGCCTACCCTCACATCTTTTTGCAGTTATTAAATTGGGCCCCTCCACGCGCACACTTTCATGGAGACCATTCAAAAAGATGTACTGTCACCTCTGCTTCCATTAGTATCTAAAAAGGATTCCGCCAAAAAAGCAGCGATTGTTTTGCGCATGGCTAGCTAACCATTTGTCACTTCCAGAGAAGCACCATGAGTGGCACATTCTGAGTAAAACCTACACATTTCTCTGGTAGTCACATCTAAATTTGAGCCGTGCAGGATTAGCCGAGCGGTCTAAGGTGCTGCAGTTATGGACTGTGGGGCTGGTCCCAGCGGAGGTTCGATTCCACCTTTGGGCATGGGTGTGTGTGTTTGTCCTTAGGATAATTTAGGTTAATTAGTGTGTAAGAATAGGGACTGATAACCTTAGCAGTTAAGTCCCATAAGGTATCACACACGTTTTATTTTCATTTCTAAATATGCTTCTTTTGCCAAAACACAGCGGAGTTTACACTGTCTCATCTTACATGTTTAGTAGACACATTTGCGAGAAATTGCTGAAAGAGTACGTTATTAAGTGAGGAACTTAGCAAAAGTAATGTCAGTAGCTTGTGAAAAAGCACATCATCGGTACAAAAAAAGTGTAATGTCTTCACACGAGTTGTTCAAAAAGCCATAGCATACCACCTTTCACCAGCTATCGATGGCCCTTAAGAATTACATTTATTCACTGAAAAAGACTGTAGTTATTGGAATATCACTGTAAATAATAACGATATGGTAAAATACTCTCCTCTGTGTATGCTACCTTTTACCACAATCTGATTTCGATATCGAAACCGTTTATGAAATGTGAGGAGTGTTGTCGGTACTTCACTGTGGCTCTATCACTGGTGCGGCTTGATCGCAAATGAGTGTGCTAGATCAGTTTTCTCGAAGTTGGTGACAGATAGATATCTCTAGCCAAGTCTATAGAAAAATTCAATATGTTGGCTAATTTTAATACGCAACAGTGTATTATGCAATATGAACCACACGAAACATCGTAGCGATCTCTATTTTTCATTGCACGCATTTCCGAATTTCGCCCATTGTCTTACTTTCACGTAAATATCACAATAACTATGAGCGTAAACGGAGTCACTAAATGTTGCCACCAAGAATAGCTCCGAAAGTAGGATATGAGCTGAAAAGTTTGTGGGACAAAACTAGAATGGGATAACAGGGGCCATAATATGACGTTGATTCTTTGTTGATAGGTGGCGTCGCTTCAGACATATGAAGGTCAACTTTATTTTTTTAAATGGGATTCTATAGTTTGGTACTTATTTTCTGATAGCAGCTGTCGAGAGGAATACGATGATATCTAACAGTAAGGTCTTTGAAGGTCAACGAAGGTAACAAATGTGGCATGAGCGTCCATTTACAGAACGTGTTCAAAGAGATGACCATTGGTATCAGTGCAGTGCTGAAGTCTCATTATCATGGATAGAGTGGTATTTCTTATCACACTGGCACTTATCGAAGCATATGCTCTCACAATTCTCGCTCTCATATCTTCAGGTGTAGTTCGAATGTCTATATCTTCAGGTATAGTTGGAATGTCTATATCTTCAGGCGTAGTTCGAATGTCTATATAAAGAACGTCTTCTACGAACCCTCGTAAGAAAAACTCCAGAGGTGTCAAGTCAGGCGAACGAGCCGACCACGAAATATCTCCTCCACGTCCAATCCTACGATTTGGGAATTGTCTCTGCAGCTCATTTATAGCCATCAGCGAAAAACGTGCCGGGCACTCATCGTGTTGATACCACATTCTGTTCCTCGTTCCTAAAGGTATTTCTTCCAATAACAGACCTCATGTTTCTTGCACAAAAGTGGTGTTCTTCGTATCATTACGATTTTCTTCAATGAAATAGAGGCCTATAATTCTGTCCTGAAAGTATTCCCATTTTCTATAAAATTTCATCTACGAATGTACAACGATGGGATCTGACTACTGTCAGTGAAATATGGCGTAGTAAGCAAATCTCACAATGTAAAGGAACACGTAAAGGAGTCCTTAACACGAGTTAAAGCAACATAAAACTACAACCAAGATCTTCATTCTTTCTGATACAACCTACAGCTTCAGATGTGCCTTCTTATTGTAGAAGAGACATTGCTTTGATATGAGACTTCACTTTTTATTGTGGATCACATAACAACGAGAAGCGTGAAACACAAAAAGGAAAATCTCGAGATATTGAGGTCTGCAACAGTTTTTGAACTTTTTAGCAACGCAGACCTACATTAATAGTCTGCAAACTATCATGCAAAGAAGTAAAGAAGAAAATACCTGCTTGAAGGAAGTTTATCTTGTTTCCTCTTTTCCTTTCAGCTTTGTACTGCATCGGCACAGGATCGGATTGCTTATTAACAGATTTTGCATGATGAATTCTTGTCGCCACTTCATAACCCCTCCCCCACTCGGGACGGATAATGTATACACCAACCGTTTGTGCGTAGTATTACTGATGCGGAAAAGAGCTGGAGTTCTCCAAATGTTTGCGAATCGTGTCACTGTGATAATGATTGTGTGAGCGAACAGTTTTAACAGCTAAGAACTACACAGATCAACCAGTAAGTCAACGGACATAGTATATGATACAAGGGGAAGAAAAAATATTTAAATCAGTTCATACAATGATAAACCAAAATGAAAGCCACAGCTTTAAAATAGAATTTCTAAATTTGCTCAATGCCCCTTTTATGCCCCGACAAGAAACTTATTACCGTGATACAACTGGAAATTTTAATAGGAAAAAGAAAGAAAGGTTGGTAGTCTTACCACGAACACAATGCGTTTCAACTAATTTACCATACTGATTTAAAAGGTTCCCATTTCTATTGCGTAATACATAACGACGAGAAGCGTGAATTACAAAAAGGAAAATCTCGACGTAATTAGGTCTGCAACAGTTATCTTGAACTTTTTTGCAATTCAGATGCACAGTAGATGGCTGGAAAATTTCTTGAAAAGAAGAAAATACCTGATGAAATTAGTGTATCTTGTATGATTGTCAATAATGCACATAAGAAATGTTTAAATGCTGCGGAAATAATTTAAATGAATCGTGTCGGCCAGACAACCATACATTAAAAGATAACATTGCTGGTATTTGAATGTATTATTTTTATTATTTTCACTATTGCAGTATCGGCTTTTGAGCCAGTATCAGGTGCAACTGGGAAACGTGTGTACATAACACGTCATCGTGCAGATTGCAATCCTTATTTTTCAATTAAAACTTAATACCTTTATTTTGTCGATGGTACTCACTAAAGAAATGATCATATATGATCCATGTTTGCTTGTTAGTCAAGCGCGTAATTTACTGGAACTTCTTGACTGATTAAAACTGTGTGCCGGACCGAGACTCGAACTCGGGACCTTAGCTCATCCGTGTGAGCTACCAAAGCATGAGTGACGAGCCCTCTTCACAGGTTTAATTCCGCCAGTACCTCGTCTTCTACATTCCAAACTTAACAGAAGTTCTCCTGATGACTTTGCAGAACTAACACTCCTGAGAGAAATTTACTCGTCTTTGCACCCGAAAGCAAAACAGCAAATTTATTTTATAACAATTTCTTCTGAGTAACTTTCTGGCAGATTAAAACTGTGTGCTTTAATTTGCAGGAAGTTTCATATCGGTGCGCACTCTGCTGCAGAGTGAAAATCTCATTCTGGAAATATTCTGATTAAGTTAGATGGTATACATATAAAATCATTAACACATTACTTTTCTTCCAGTTCAGGAAACAAAAGGGACAGGATCCTTTTCAGATAGTTTAAAATAAATGTATCTGTTACACAGAAGATTTGGAGTATAATTACAGACATTATAACAACATAAAATGATCTATATGCTGCAAACATTTGCAGTTTCTGTACAGCTTATTTCTTGAAATAATAGTGAACAAACTGAATGCACGTAACTCAATAATTGCAGAATAGATGCACCGACGCTGTACAGCGGAAACAAGTATAAGCAGAGCAATATTCAACAAAATACGAGGGTCGGTCAAAAAGTAATACCTCCCATTTTTTTTCTACTTAAAGAAATTAAGTTAAGTGAAAAATTTGAATTTGGCGCCATTCCTCAAACCTTCCTCTGCAATCCACTGCAGTAGTAACTTTCTGTGTCAACAGGTGGCAGCACAGCAGAAGTTTGTAAGATGGCCGACATCGATGTTCGTTTGAGACAGCGTTGTGTGATTGAATTCTTGAATGCAGAAGGTGAAACGCCCATACGCATTCATGAAAGACTGAAGAAGGTGTATGGTGTTGTGACAGTGGATGACAGCACTGTTAGACGATGGGTTCATCGTTGTAAGGAAGCTGAAGGGCAAACACCGTTGACTGACGAAAAGCGGAGCAGCAGGCCGGTGAGTGCAGTGACTCCACACAACATTCAGCAAGTTGATGACATCATTCGTGGTGACCGTCGGGTGACTGCAGATGAAGTGTGTCGCATTATTTCTCTTAGTAAAGGCAGTGTGATCACGATTATTAAACAATTGGGGTACTCAAAAGTTTGTGCACGGTGGGTTCCAAGAATGTTAACCGATCAGAATAAAGAGGCAAGGAAAACAATAGCCTCCCAACACTTGCAGCGCTTCCGTTTGGAGGGAGATGAGTTTCTGAAAAAAATTGTGACCGGGGACGAAACATGGGTGCATTTTTTTGAACCCGAATCAAAGAGGCAGTCAATGGAGTGGCGTCACACAAGCTCGCCGAGGAAGAAAAAATTCAAAGCTGTGCGATCGGCAGGGAAAGTTATGGCAACAGTTTTCTGGGATACAGAGGGTGTGATTCTGGTTGATTTTTTGGAGCAGGGATGCACAGTAAATTCTGTTCAATACGTCACAACCCTCAACAAACTTAAAGCACGTCTTCAGCGAGTTCGCCCAACAAAATCAATGGCAGATGTTCTTCTTTTGCATGACAATGCAAGACCACACACCAGTCGTCACACCTCTGACGAGATTGTCAAAATTGGATGGGAAGTTTTGCCTCATCCCCCATACAGCCCTGACCTGGCACCATCAGACTTCCATCTGTTCGGGCCACTAAAAGAAGCTCATCGTGGGATTCATTTTGAAGATGAGGAGGCCGTCAAAACATCCGTGCGTCAATGGCTTAGGAAGCAGAGCTGTGATTTTTACCGTGCTGGGATACATGCCCTTGTTCAAAGATGGACCAAAACCGTAGAGATGGGCGGAGATTACATTGAAAAATGACAAAATGATCCTCAATGTTGTGGTTTTCAACCTATGTAATTGCATTTAAATTTCCTGACAATTAAACGTAGAAAAAAAAATAGGAGGCATTACTTTTTGACTGACCCTCGTAGAACGTGATGCTGTCGGAAACATTACATTGTAGATACAAATGCTAAGTTTTCCTAACTTAGAACAAATCTGAAGTGAACAGCTTGTGTCACATTTAGTGGGACCAATGTACTGACCTCTGAAACTGGATGTTGCCAGCTACGAGACGGGCAACAACATCGTGGCAGAGGAGACGGGCTTCCTGAAGAACGTGGGCGACAAGGACACGGAGGCGCTGGTGCAGCACGGCTCCTACTCGTACACGGCGCCCGACGGCTCGCTCATCACCATCACGTACACGGCCGACGAGCAGGGCTTCCGCGCCGAGGGCTCGCACATCCCCACGCCGCCGCCGGTGCCCGAGGAGATCCAGAAGTCGCTGGACCTCATCTACGCAGGCATCAAGCAACAGCAGGTGCGTACATCAGCTGCTCCGCACTACATCCTGGTGGTTGTCCAGTTCATTTCTTATCCACTGTTCACTCACCTCAATAAGCAACACAGGTCTGCCACCTGATTAAGTTTACGAACAATACACATGAGACTTCCCAGATTTCCAAAAGCAATTAGGAAAACTGTGAGACATAGATACTTGTGGTATCATGCAAAGCTACCCAAAAAGTTTTCTACAACATGTGACTACATTTCTAAATGGGCTCCTTTCGTAACCCGTAAAATACTTAGATTATAACGTTGCGAAATGCCAGTCGACCTGAAGCTTCCCTCTGGAGTGGTGCAGTGATCTGTATCAATTGCGCTGCAGAGAGGCATATCCGTCTCCGAAGCACTTAGATACTGTACAAATGTATTTTAATGAACACTATTAATTAAAAGGGTTGCCCTATTAATGAGTCTCGGGTATTGAAATATCCATATTTTAATATTGGCCCACGGCATGAATAGACGTCATTAACTGTAAAATCAATTATTTGGCCTAAGGGTACCCAATTTTATTATAAAGAAAGATTTGAATGCACACAGATTAATGAACGACACTGTATAGAAATGAAAATGATCGTATGGCACTGATGGTCAGGAGGCCACCCCCTAGGGAAGTACGGTTGTCTGAGTGCAAGTCCTTCCAGTTGACGGCGTATTGGGCGACTTCCGTGTCAATGAAATGGTGAGGAGGATAACACTGCACTCAGTCCCTGACCTGACACAATCCCCGACCCGGCTGGGTACCGAACCCGAGCCCGCTGCTAGGCAGTCAGACACGGTGGCCACCCAGCTAACGTTGCTGACCGTCCAAAGATATTAGCTGATCGTGTGGCAAAGAACACCTAACTGAAACTTGACAGTAAGTTAAAATAAACACTAACATATTCAATGATGTTATTTCAGGGAATGGGTTCGACAGTAATCAGTTTCGTAACATATTAAATTAGAACAAATAGCCGTAGGTAGGCAACAGCGATTGTGCTAATGAATTTATTGACCAGCTGATGCCACCAGATATGATTGGTGTTAATTGACGAGTGGACTGTGGATGGTTCCAATGGATGCCATCACAACAACACAACTCGTGTGCTAATTCAGGTGCCTCACAAGTGGGTGTCTACTAGCAGCGTCTCCTATGTCTGCTCTGCACTGAATTCGTATATACGAGTAATAAATCACTCCCAGTGAGAAAAATTTTGTCCAGTTCTAGCCAATAGCGTAATATCCTTATTCTGAAGTCGACTCGCCTTTTCCCCGTAGTTTTACAAAGACTTCCTGACTCATCTCATTTGCTTATTCTCCAATCCATGGCCCTTCTTCGTACAAAATTTCAGGAAACTGTTCTTGATCTCTCACTTTATTTGTTTATTTTGACAACATCCAATACGTATCTTTCTTACTTGTGAGTGGAGAAAATATCTGCTGTGCCATCTGGTCTTGGCGCAAGTTTGTTGCGACACTTTCACCTAGCGGCGAAAGAAAAAAAATGCAGAATCTGAATTGCTCATCTGCCTTTAGGACCGGCAGGCACATAGTAATCTGCACGAATGTGTCTTCTTTTCACTTGTCTTCTGAGAATTCACTAGTTAAAGTACGCTACCCTATGGAGAAAGTACTTCGAGGGAAGAGCCTAGCTATAAAAACATCTACTTATCTACTGGAGTGAGTCTCCGTGGGTCACCGCTGTTAGTAATCTGGCGCCAGACCAACATCCGATCTACAACAACACTAGCTGACCAAGTATCTACCGTGTCCAGCTGGATCAATGCATTCTATCACCTGGTGGCAGCTCTTCTCAAGTCACTACTGCTGTCTGCAGGATAACGCATTGGGATGTCTTGGGTCGCATCCCCTGCTCTGTGTAACCGCTGACTTTCGAAGATCTCTGCTGACACAGGCGAAAAATGCACATGCACAGAAACTGAGTCAGAATAATAGAGAAGAATATAGAGTTGGCTTGATCCTTACAATCACTGTTACCAAACTCGTAACTCGAATTAGAAAATTACTAGGTCTAATGTAAATCTAATAAAATACTTTTAGAAAAGAATGAGAAGAGCATGTCGGGAATTGCTTGATGGTTCTCCGTATATCTCAACCTTTGAGAGCAGAAGCATGTTTGTAATGATGTAGGCTGTTGCATTCCCAACTCTTCCGTGCAGTCACTAAGGTGACGTACAGATGAGGTCTCCACAATGTTTTTCAAATAACGCAACTGGAAGAAATCGAGAGGGGATATGTCAACAAGTCGCGGTGGCCTCTTGTTTGGTATATCACATCCTTTCCAGCGCTAAGGAATTGTTCAGTTCACGAAATCACAGTGGAAAAACAGGAAACCACAGATCAGTGGTGCACTATCCTGCTCGTTTGCATTTCGCTGAAGGGGATGAAGCTCAAGGACAGCACATTGCTCAACCACTTCAGACGAGCGGTTCCTGTTACTATTTACTCGAAGAAGAAAAACGATCCAAATATACCGTTTTTCAGCAGTGCAAACCACACACTCAACTTTTTGCTGACTCTGACATGTTCACAAAAACTTTGTCGGTTTACCGAACCACATATGCAAAATCAGTACGACTGGCCTTCGCACATACGTGGAAGGTTTCTTCATCCACGAAACGACATTTCGTTGATATTTGAGGTTTTACTCGATCCGGTCCAGCATCTCAATAGCAAATTCGTGGCGAAGCTGCAAATACATTCGCTTCAGTCGTTACGCGATTTGAACTTCGTAAGCGTGCAAGCGAAGTCGTTTGCACAGCACTTTGTGAACTGCTGGTCAGGGTATGTTTAAGTCTCGTGATGCTCGGTGAACTGAGATCAGTGGGCCTGTTTGGAAGGAGGATCTCCTCTACCATTTCATACGAAGCTTTGTCTGCCAGACCCTCAATGTCTGTTTACACTTCCAGTGGCTTATCATTCTATGCCTTAAACGTATCTACTTCTCATGTCTGCCTTTGAAACTGACCTCTGAAATTTCTTTAGAAGCAAAGGGCGGTTTCGTTTCTGCATACCCCAATGCGCATTAAGCTTTGTGAAAGCGTAGTCATTTCTGGTAATTATTTAGCACCTGAAACAGAACAGAAGAAATCGTTTGGGAAAGGAAAACCTACAGAAGACTCTGAGTTTCTTTATCTGATGCCGCAGACAGCAAGTATCTATGTCTCATAGTTTTTTAAAAGTACGTTTGCCCATTATGGAGGTTTCATGTGTACATCCTGTATAACTTATTAAAAAATTGTAATATTTCGAATGTAATGTTAAACATGTGTGTATGTTTCTTCCATTATCAGTTTCACTATCAAAATGAGGTAACATCTTCGACAAATAACTCTACTGGACGCAAAACTTACAAACACGGACATCATGTCCTTAGTGAACAACGAGTACATATTTCGAGTGTACAGTTCTGATAAAAATATTCAAGATTGTCAGCATGTTACACTATTTAGTTCTTGAAATTTTAAACATTGTTATTGGCTGAAGTATAACAACCGTGCTTTAACTTAATTACAGAATGTACGTATAGCCACCTCTGCTGCGTTAAGTTAAAGGTGTGAGTACATGTAATCTTACGTGATTATTATTCTGATGAAGAGCGCCTTAGAGCTGTCGAAACCATGGTCAGTTTACCAACTATTTTATGCAACCGAGAGTGGCTATATGTACATTCTGTAATTAAACTATTTAGTTCACTAAAGCTACATACTCTCACTGTCAGCATCCATATCGAGCTACTGACATTTCGATTAGAAAGCGCAATGGAAATCAGCTTACCAAACGTTCACACAGTAGTCAAAGTTCAAATTTACTTGCCAAAGGTTACACAGTTCTAGCTGGTGTATCAAAGCAACTACAGTGTAATATGTAAAATGATGATACCATTTGTACCAAGAAAGGTAAATTTCAATTTAGCTTACAAAAATATGAGAAATAATCAAAATCATAGAATCACTAACGCATTACTCTGTCGTCTGTCACAATGCTAGTCACCAAAATACACGATTAAAAGCAATATCAAAATTTGCACAGCAGATGGAGACACTACCCTCTTCTATGGAGAGAGTATCCTGACTCCTCGCTCATTAATCTACGTAGGCAGTTTGTAGTCTGTAGAACGTGGGGAAGTGTTTTATCTATTTACTTATTTATTGGCTAAGGCAATCCCTGGCCAGTGAACATCGTTGCTGCCCTTGTATTGTTTCGAATTTTGCCAAATTATAAGCCTACAGAAATCCATCTTTAAGTAACAACATCTTTTAATTTCTGACGTACTAAGTATTACACTCTTCTTCACTCACACCATCACATAGTGTCACAGCACAAAAACCGTATATTATGAACCAATAACTTGAAATGAATAACTAATGTATTAGAATATTACCATAGACATATATTTAACTTCTGTTAGTAAAAACAGTTTTTACTATTTGACAGTAAGATGTTTAGATAGATTTTTTCTATGGCGTGTAAGCTATTTGTTATGCCAGACTGAAGAAAGTCTGTATCAAGTTTTGTTACAGACGATGGACTTGTACGGACAGAAACAAAATCCGTAGTTTTGTCTATGCTTTATCGACTCTACATGCGCTCCCGCAACAACACACTATTTGGCGCACGGGTAGCATAGGAATAAAAGTTTCGGGAAACACCTCAGCACACCATATACACAGATGGACAATACTATTTCCAGATGAGTGATTATCTATCGCTACACCACACTCATAATATCATTATGTACAGTCATGGTCTCTGCATTTAATGGAGACACAGTCGCGAGTGCAGGGAACACGCACTGATCAGTGTCGTGTCCTGAGTCCCTTTTAATCCAGACCTTCACGATACCCCACCGTTAAGTTACCCAACAAGCTATCTAGCCATTAGTAACTGTCCAGATTAGCTCAAAGATCTCCCAGTAATTCACTCCCACTTCCCAAATTTCACAAAGCTGTATACTTGCATTCTCCATGAATTAGTGATCCTGGGAGAATGTTTGGGTGGACAATTCACTCCAAAATGGTTAATTTCAAGAAAGAATTTGTCAGTATATTCTAGTAGAAACAATAATAAAAACGCGGGAGTTCCAGTGATCCCAGCAAAATTCGGCACAATTTCGTCTGGACAAGAAAGGCTTTGGTTCACCACACGACGATTTGTTTGATTATGCCTAGCTTCCCAAGTAAAACCGTGCTGCATAATATTGGAACCATATCAGGAAAAGACAAATCGTTGCTTATATGTGATAATCATACGCATGTAAAGCGAGTGAATTTGAGTTCCACTTCTTGGCTGAAAACTAATCATTATGCTGTCTTGTTTCAGGAGGAGGAAGCGAGAAACCCAAAATTCCAACAGAACCTGGCTGATGGTGCTCTTCCAGAGGAGCCTGACAACTACCCGACACCCAGCAGGTTCCGCCAGTAGTGACTATCCGGAGCACAAGGTGACACCGCGTATAATACGGACATTTCCCGCAGCACGCCTAAAAGGGGCGTGCGCGTGTGACAAGTGGTAAAAGGCGAATCAGTGCTTCCGAGCAACTACGTTCACTAGACGGAGCCGTGGGAAGACCGCTTTAAGTTATTCCATTCCACTGCGTCCTCTTCACTTTATGCACCTGGTCTCCATTCGTTTGTAGCATTATTTAAGGTTCTTAGAGACTGTAAGAAGTGATGATATTGCTACTAAACTGGTATGACAAAGAATACAGGCGAGAATCTTGACACTTAGTCTTAGATGTTAAGACTTTCTTAAGTTTCTTGCATTTCACATAGTCTCTCTGTGTTTTTGTACTCATTATTGTCGTAGTGTGCATTTCATTTTATACACACATATATGTAAAGTAAACTATTGTTGGACATGACTTGCCATTATAATCATTCGTCAAACTGTGCCAAAATTATGTTTCATTCTCAGAAATAAATGCTGTTCAACAAGACAAACATCGTTTCCTTTCCAGAGTTTTTACACTACATCGTTTATTATATTTTTTTTTCATACATATTCCTTATCATTACATTATAGCGAAACTTCATGAATATGCAATACGGCGGCTATTGCTACGAATGACTGTCGAAGCATGTAACTGGTAGCATATTGTACAGACGGGAATGTATCTGGAGCTTCATCGAAAAGTAATTATTGGTCCTCCGTACGATACTACGAGGCCTTCAAAGTTAACAGGAACTTTATGACAAGCAACAAAATTTTTATCAACACAGGATGAACTTAGATGTTACTTTTCTTTCACACATGAAATAATATTGTATAGTCATGCACTCTACGACGGACAATATAGAAATGAGAATATTGCTACTCGGACAACTTCGTAAATTACAAAGGACTGTCGGATTGAGATAAAAATTTAACAAGAAAAAACTGGAAAATATACGAGGGAACTGATGTAAGATACAGCAATGGTAGCGTTTATTTGGGCAAAATATTGAATGTTTTACTGAACACGAATGTAAGCTGACAAAGAGGATTTAACACCACGAAGTGAAAAAAAAATTGGTAAATTTCTGTATTGTAGTGTCACACCAAATCTGTGGAACAGCCTCAGGACAGAATATGAACAACAAAGTCAACAGTAAAACTCAATTTCAGATTCTAATGTTTGCGAAAGTTCCAATGCTGGACGAACATCATGGTGTCGCTTGACAGTTACGAATGTGCATATCAAGATAATGATCCTATGTGGTGTAATAATAGTATCTGTTTAAACTCATGCCCTGACATTTATGTTGTACATTTACGCACAGTAAAAAAGCACGCTGTGTTACCATATTCCTAATCTCGCATTCTCTGCGTGTCGTGCATACAAAGTAAACTGGAAAACTAAGAAATTCAGTCAGAGAGTACCTGTAAACGAATCTGCACTTTATTAGATTCATATGCCTTCTAGATATTTGATGCCATCCATAACGAATTCCTTCCTTGTGCCATTCTCTTTTCATCCCAGAGCAGCACTTCCACTCTACGTCCTCAATTATTTCTAGGGTGTATTCCAATCTCTGTCTACCACCACAGTTTTTACCCTCTAGAGCACCATGAAACGCCATGGGAATTATTTCCTGATGCATTAACACATGCCCTATCGTCCTGTCCCTCTTCTTGTTTGTAATTTGCTTACGAACCTTTCTCCACTGGTTCTGTAGTGAACCTTCTAATTCCCTATGGTATAAGTCCACCCAATTTTCATAATCGTTCCACGAAACAGACGCTTCGGTTCTCTTCTTTTCCAGCTTTCCACAGTCCACGATTCACTAACATACAATTGTGTGCTACAAACGTACGTCCTCACAAACTTCTTCCTCAAATTAAGGCCTATGTTTGATACTAGTACCATTTTTTTGGGCAAGGAATGCCCTCTTTGCCTGTGTCTTTGCCGTCCTCCTTGCTTCTGCCGTCATTCGTGATTTTGCTTCTGAGGTAGCTGAATCGTTTCTCGGTGTTATCTTACTCCTCATTGCTGTCGTCTCTCTTCGATTTACTCCCATTCCATATTCTGCACTTGATAGACTGCTCATTCCATTAAGAATGTCATTAATTCTTCCTGGCTTTCACTGGAGATAACAATGTCAAAAGTGGTTGTTATCCATATTCCTTTACTCTGAATTTTAATCCCTCTCGTGAAGGCTTCTTTTACTGCTGTCGTTCTTGTCGATGTATAGACTGAAATAGGGGCAAAGACTGCATCTATCTTAAATCTTTTATAATCTGAGCACTTAGTTCTTGGTCTCACAGTCCCATTCTCGGTTCTTGTATACATTGTATATTAACCTTTACTATAGCTTACTCCTACTCTTCTCAGAATTTTGGACACCATTTACAGTATTATGTTCTCAAAAGCTTTTTCTTGGTCGACAAATACTTGGAAGGTATCTTGATTTTTCTTCAGTCTTGATTTTGTTATCGGTCTTAGAGCGAGAACTGCCTCTCTCGTGCCTTTACCTTTCCTAAATCCACCTACCATATCATCAATTTTCTCTTCCTTTTTCTGTATAGCATTTTTGTCTGCAACTTGGACGCTTAAGCTGTTAATTGTGCTTATAGTTTTTGCACTTATCTGCCGTTGCTACTCTCGTGATTGCGTGGGTGACGTCTACCCGAAAGTCACAAGATGTGTCTCCACAATTATTAATTCTTTTCACCAATATCTGCAGTTACTTGGTTACCGCTACCCTTAATGATATCATAAATTGCGAAAGAAAATTTTATATTATCGCTTCAGCCTTCCTTTATTGCAAGTCTTCAAAGCTTTACTAAACTCAAACTGTAATACTGGATCACAGTCCCCCCCACACTCTTTTGTTCCTTAATCAAGTCATCAGACAGTTCCTCCCTCTCCCAGAGGCCTTCCATGTACTCTTTCCATCTGTCTGCCCTGTCATCTGTGTTTAAGGATGCAGGGTACTTTTCCGGTTCAATATTATGTAGATATAAACACCTACTTCTTTTAGGTACTGTTTATAGTGTATATGTTTTACACATTTTTTGTTGATATCAGGTAATGCAGCACACTTTATAAACAAATTAGAAGTATTATCAATATTTTTTTAACCTGTTTAGGGTTATTAAAAAATTACAAAGAAACTGATGCAATTATTTTTCCAAAATGCTTCCCCAAACTGAGCTACCATTTAACCCAATGTTACACATTTTAAGGAGACCAAATTTTTACCAGACATGCATGACATGATGACTGATGTACTAGACCTCCACCTATTATGTATATTACAAGGAAAAAATATCACATCTTACATTTTAATTTTTATAATTTTTTTCCTAATAAATATGTTATTTTTTTATAAATTAGTTTTTTCTGCAATAAAGCTTAGGTCTACTACATGCGTATGAACTATTACAAGTTACAGAAAAAAATTACGGCAATGCTTATAAACTTTAGGAAATATTTGTATCTGAATTCTGACAAATACAACTTGCACGAAATTGTGAATGAAGAAATGAGTCCAATTAAACTGTGCCTCAGAACATTCCTGAAACATGGTCTTCATCCTGCAGCATTTCTTCGTCATCAAGCTTCACCTTGGCATTCCTTTTAGCACTTTTTTCTTCTTCAGTAACTTGAAGAGCGAACTTTTCAGCTTCACGCACCCATTGTCTGTCACACGCAAGCAATTGATCGTCTATATAAGAGCCACATTTTATGCCTCAATTTCTAAGCACTTCCAACCTTTCTACCACTCCACCACTGAAACATATCACTGCATCTAGTACACCAACTTTTAATGTATTTAGTCCTACAAAAACATTCTTGGGTAATCTTTCCCATACGAAATGGTTGAAACTTTCATGTGTATTCTGAGTGTCTACCATGAAGACATTTACTAAGCAAAACAGGGTCACTCAGGTCTCCTAAAATTTATTTTATTTCATTCATAAGAGGCTCACAAAGAGAATGCTTATGATGGTGTATGTGGCCAATATTTTTTGCTTTGCACTAATATTTACAGTCTCTTCTACTACACGTATCATAGATGTTTTAGACACAACCGTCAAGGTGCGTAAAAGTATTTTGATGTACATGCTCAACCTACTTGGAAGAGGAGAAAGATCCATCAAACCACAAAACGTTTAAGGAGACTTTTTCCCTTTTCCTATTGCACGCATTGCATACACTAACTTCAAATTCACGTCATGCGAATTATGCACAATTTTAGAAGTCATTTTCAGGGTAGATTTAGTGCAAGGTCTACACAGAACAACTAATTATAACGCTAAAATGTTCCTGCTACTTTGTTGTTCAGTTATTTCCCGACAGGCTATAGCATCACACTGTTTCCATTGCTCCACTTCTTTTTTTTAAAAAAGATAAGATGCTCACATCAACAACAAAGAAACTACTACAAACAGCGTCATTATTAACACAAAAATTTGAATCACCAAGAAGCGTGCTGTTTGGGGGTTTCTTCCCTGAAGAACTGATACGTAGGTTACTTTCAATAGTGTGGCTTGCTTTGTTTATGAACTGGTTAGAGCGGAATTACTTTTCATTGAATTTCTTGATGCGTGGCATAGTTCGTATTTATTGCACACTAAAGGATATGTACTTTCATAAACACATGTAGTACTTGGGCAACAAACATTCAGTAGAACGTGAACAAACTGCTTCAGTGAAACAAAAGTAAATACTAGCAATCATTTACAGACACTAGAAAACTGCACTGTTACCAACACATAGAATGTATCATACGTCTAATCGCTGGAAACAGAAAGTTCACAGTTATTTTAGAAATAATACCGGTTTCCGTAACAGAAATAAAGGTGCGTGGCGGCATATATAGGTCATTCTTCACTTGTAACCCTATAATGTGTATATCAATGTAATCAGGAAAGACTTTAGAAATTAATAAATTCATAAAAAATTTCGATTTTCCCACCATTTACACGTAATTTGTATTCTTAAAGTGGAAATCACATTGCATTCTTAATGATGACGACCTTGTTATCAATTTCAGCCACGTCCATTTCGATGTTTCTATTTGATGGATGTATCATTTCCACGACCATTCCTTTTTGAATTTCTTCACATTTTTCCTGCAGCCAATTCGCTTTATCCTCCCAGCACTTCGTACTTCTTTCATTTCTAAGTATTGCTGCCTTCCTGTCTTTCCATCAATATTTTCGTATTTCCTTCTTTCGTCAGTTATTTAATTTCATCTATGAAGGAACGTTTCTTCGCCGCCAATATCCAGTGGGCTATGTTTGTCCTATTTGTGTTATTGACTCTTCAGCTGAATTGCCTACTGTGCTACTCATTATCGCAGCGCCAACATCCTCACAGAACTTCAAAAATATCTTATCATTATTCTGTATTTTAGTATCCCAGTTCCCCCTACACTGATTCTTCCGTCTACCCTTCTACATTGCTAAATTCTGATGAATATCTTTGTCTGCTCCTTAGTAAGCCTTACAGTCTACATAACATCTGTTTTCTCTGCTTGACCATGACGTAATCCACCTGCAGTCCCGTATTCCAGAGCTTTTCCAGGTACACTTCATTTTTTGTCAATTAAAACATGGACCAGGTATGCTGCATTCTCTTTAATATCTGCGCCATTGGCCAATTCCAACCTTTTGTCGCTTTGAAGCAGGTACCTTAAGCTTCCACCTTCATTTTACACTATGATAAACATGTCGCTGGTATATGTGGACAGGGGTACATCTTGAAAATGTCCAAAGTTTGAAAGGGGCCAATCGCATAGTTAATAAAAAGAATACACTCTACCTAGACCATACTTTCATTCTCAAAGGAAATCATGTTGAGGCTGTGGACTCTCACAATAAATTAATAAATAAATACTCTACTACTAGCTTACCCGTATCTTCTCCTCTCTCATTCCTACTGCCAAGCATATATTACCCAGTTACTCTGTCTTCTGTTTCTTCCCCTACCACCGTGTTCCTATCCTCCACGTTCATTCGATTATTGCAGGGCTTCACAACATACGTGCTCGCGGAGCAAGCTGTGAGCAGCAAGGCGCGAGCACGGAGCAGCGCGAGCACGCTACCCCCACTACCGGACTTGTTCTTGCGCATTTTTGGCGGACTTGTTCTTGCGCATTTTTGGCGCAGCGTGCTGTTTAAATTTCGATCAGACAATGCGTTTCTCAGGCGCGTCTTGTTACATTTTATTACAGAGAACAGTTGTTCACAAACATACGTGGAACCGAACATTGATGTTATTGTAGCCGCCAGTTTGTGCAAACGAGGAAATACCAAAATGTTTTTCTTATTCTGAAATCTGTCTCTGTATTCTCTGTCACACTGAAGGTCAATAATTTCTTGCTGAAGCTCAGGACGAATCTCTTAAATATTCGCTGAATATGGAGAGAACAGATCAAAATCACTGTCTAGTGCTGTCAGATCTTAAAAGCGCTGATCAACTAAACTATGTGAATAACGTTCACAGTCTTTGTGAACATCTTGCATGGATGGTAATTTAGGAAAATGAGCTAGGTTTCCTGTTTCCAGCTAACTCACCCAAAGTGTCAATTTCATTTTAAAAGCTCGTATTCGATCTATGAAATGAGTAATTACCTTGTAGTGAAATGTTCAAAGCATTCAGATGGCTAGTTAAATCTGCTAAGAACGCGAGATCACATTCAAAAGTGCGCGCGCATTTCCCCTCCCTCCCCTCCCACTCTACTCCGCGACCTGGCACCTGCTCGCGAGCACGTGCCTGAGCAAACGCGAGTACTCGCGCTCAAAACCGGCCAGTTGTTAATCCCTGGATTATTGTCTGCCATTATGTACTGAATTACCCGTTCAGTGTCTTCATATATTTTCTCTTTATCATTTATTTGTGACGTCGGCATGTGTACCTCAACTATTGCTGTTGATGTTGGTTCGATATCGATTTTAATGAGAACAAACCCATCACTGAACTGTTCACAGTAACTCACTCTCTGCCCTACCTTCCTATTCATAACGAGTTCTTCTCCAGTTATTCAATTTTCTGCTGCTGCCCATTTTCCCTAATGTATGTGACCAGATATTAATCTTGCTGTTTGACACCATTGACGCCCAGTACACATAGATTGATATTGTAGCTTTCCAAGCGGATTCAGACTTCTCACATTCCACACCACCCTTTCATTGTCTATACAGTTTTTATCTCTTGGTTAACTTCTCTTGGCCCTCCCATCCGGAAGATACGAGTAAAAGACTGATATGAGATCATTTGCCCTTGGAGAGATCATTATGGCACTTAATTATTGGTTACGTATACTGGTTTTTGTTGTCTTCTGCATCATCATGCAGTTGACCATTGCAGGTTCTCTCGCCTTTTAGGGGCAGTTTCGCTCCCAAAGGGCAAGACATTGTCGTGTACCTCTGTGCAGCACCTTCTTTCATAATTTAGTTGACAGACCAAAGGTGCTGAAAACCAGGAATCTTCCGCCGCCATTGCAGATGAATTTTATAGAAATTTTAAACAGGCGTGTGGATCGGACCCAGGACCTAGGAAGTGTTACTTACACTAATGGAAGAGGCTACCCCTAGACAAAGATGGTCTGGTCTAATGGAGTCATAGTGAAAGTTAGGGTGAATGCAATTTTGTACACTGTTTTTTGGAATGGCCATAGAAACTATACATGATGACCATGAATCGCTGGGACTTAATCGTTACTGCTCGGTGGTTGCTTTAACTGTTCTTGTCGATGAATGTAGTTGTCTACGTTCTGCCACTTTTGTCACAAGAAATTTACATTCTGTTATTTTCTTTTTTTAATACTATAAACAATGTGCAGGAGCAGAGCGAAACGCTCTCCTAAATACTATTCTGGCTATTTCAACCCACGCAGAGTCATTGAGCAAACAATTTGCCTGTGTTAAAGAACAGAGAGACCTGATTTACATACAATGTTTTAAAATTCATTATGATTACTTATCGTTCGCATGTTCCTCCTCCAGCAACTCCACAACCGGAACTCTCCGCGACAAAGTCCCCGTTTTAAATTTTCAGTTATCATTCGTATTGAGGGTAGAGTATAGCGCCATTCGTTACATCTGAGATCACCGTCTCCTAATAGACAACGTCCCTTGATGCCATTTACTTCCAGGTATATTACAAATACTTATAGAAACTTAAGCTGATTCGGATAAACACGCTGCGCTGAAATATATTCATAATATTGTTTCTGACCAATCAGCTTGTTTACTGTTAATTACAGATTTACAAGGATGTATAATATACAGATCTTTGAATAGAAATAAATTTCCTATTGTATACTAAATTAAGATAAACATCCCAGAACGAACTTTTTTTCGATCATTCGAATAAATTTCAGATATGATTTGGCGATCTTATTTCGACAACTTACTCATTTTCCGTGTAGATAGAATTTTTAGTTCAATTGCAGTTACGTTTCTTTGCTATTATTAGATGACAACTAAATATGTCGTTCAAATTATAGACTTGAGGCTATATGGTACAATATATACCACAAGATAGATGTAATATAGGCAGAAATTGATGTGAAGAGTATCTTAAGATGAAAATTTGATTAGTTTGATTGGGAATGTGCAGGCTTTTTTTCCCTTTTATCCCTTTTCGCTCACCTGCTGGCAAGACACACACACAAACAAACTTACCCGATGTGTGTCACCCCTATGTTGTAACAAATTTCTACCTCTGAGAATGCCAGACGAAAATGTATTACCCATCGTATATATGGATTATTTGTGGCTTCTCACGATGGAGAAAATAGCTACAAGTGTCCCCTTCGCTTACTGAGGATGCCTGACGTTCTGACTTTACAAAAACCTCAGCTGTACTTCCATAGGCGTCTACCAGCCATTTTTGTTTCCTTATATTACTTTTCCCCTTGTATTTCTTTCTCCTTACTTTGTTACTTTCCTTAAACTACTTTTCTCCTTGTGTTACACTGATTCCTGCCGTACATTACTGCTCAGCAGTATATAACAAAAATTTGTCTTTTCAAAAGTGCCTCCTGCTCATAAAAACACGGGATGGGGGGAAACAGATTGTGAATACCTGTTAATGGGATTCCTACAGATAACTAATGCTGGTGTACAATATCTTTCAAAATAGTAACAGTTTTATACTGAATGTGGTGATATGCACAACTTTACAAATAACATAAAAGTTGTTATAATGTACCTAAAATCAATACTGTTGGCGGTTCTAGAAGTTGTATCATGAGTGGATCATTTATTGATGTGAATGACATCACGAGTGTTCCTGGTAGATTAAGAGTATGAGTGTGATTTGGACTCGCACACAGATATTTCACTTTCCCGAAAATTGATTGCGATAAGGGCGTTACAAGCACACTTCCAAAATGTATCTGTTATTCTTTGGTTATTTCTTAAAATCATGGAGAATTAGGTAAGCGGTAATTCGATGGATTAACAAATTGATGATCTCACTGCAAAGTGAGTGTTATTTCACTGTCCATTTAAATATGTCCTTGGCAAACATAGCAACATTATACTGCACTAAAGGTTGGTGAAAATGTAACACTGCTCTGTATCCAGGTAAATTTTATCCAAATTACGACATGCAGACTTACTCACTCCCTCTTTAATCATATTTGGAAATGTGCTCATAACAGAAACAGTTTCCCTTTATTGTACTTAGCGTATAACTCCTTATATGTTAGCTGATTTATTCTCGAATATCTTCATTGGGTGTATATAATATTACAACTTTATAAGACTTTATTGTTTCTGGAAATGTTCTTTACATGAGATTTAACTCCAAGATAAATAACTCCGCATAAACCTTTCCACCATTGATGCCTTCGATGCAAATACATTTCGGAATTGATCGTTACATGATCAGGCTGCAGGTCCGATAAGAAAATCAACATAATGTTTTCAGTCCCAGTCATGATTTGTTAAGTGTATAGCGCAGATCGGGACACAATTTGACCGAATTATTACTGAATTTTTGAAATTTTTTCAGTTAGATTTTTCGTGGTTAAATTTGTTTAATCTTTTAGTATGGTTATTAAAGTATAACTTTGTATACACAGTTATATTTCAAAATTACACATAAGAGTGCAAAATAATTTTATGTAGGATCATGGCAAGTCCGTAAATGTGACCCGGGTATGGGGCAAATTTATGCACCTATGACGCCATGTTTACACATATTATAGAAGCATATAGTAAGTAAACAAAACACATTAGTAAAATTTTCAAAATATGTTTTATTGCAAGTAAACAAAATCACTGGCTTACTTAAGCAAACAACGCGGAAAAATACCAAAATGTTACTGGTAGTAGACGAACTTTTTGTCAGATTTTCATCTGTTTGGATAATACGGCCTACGCTGAAGTTTGAATATTTAACAAAGGCCTCTTCATCATCACTGTCTGAGCTGCAGTTTATGCACACAAAAATTAATGTTTCATGTGGCACAGTCTTTCATATTTAAGGCACTGAACCCAATTCTTGATTTCCTTGTGATTGGTTGCATCATTTCAAGCAGTAAATACAAAGGCAATTTTTATCCTCTTCAACAAACTACTACTAGTTTTAAGAGAGAGGAAGAGAAACTGGATGGTACATTAGTTGACATAGGTGTGATTGCTAACAGACGTTTTGAAAGGACTAGTTTGTGAGAGGAGATTGAGAGGAAGGAAGAGATTTAAGATGATAGATGACATAAAGGAAGCGGAAATCACGCGAACCTGAGGAGGAAGCCTGAAGACAGGAAAGCGTGGAGAGTTATAATGTGGCAACTTTCCTTTGGACAAAACACTAATGATGACATCAGAAACAGGCCTATCCACATTTTCCCCTGTTCTTGCTTTTAGCAATTTATTGCCCATGTAGGTTCTGGCTCTCATAGAAATAATTCTTTCCACTTGAGATTCATTATCCTCAAATAGCGTTTTTAGCAATTTATGCCATCTATTGCCATGTGCCTTCTTTTATTTTCGATGTGTTTCCAACAGCTGTTTTCTTTAAGTTCCCTTCACTGGAGTATCAGCTAGGATGGCAAATCAAAATAGTGCATACTCATGCTCCTACAGAGCTGCGTCAACGTGCCACATCGCCATGGTGGATTAGTTTCAAAGAACTACAGTAGTAAGCTTTAGGCTTTCAAATTATACTAATTTATCTTCTAAAGTAGAATTATCTCCTGTAAACTAATACATATTTATCTATTCTCAATTATATCGACATGTGATTAACAAAATCTACTAACCTTGCCTAAAAACACGAATATATTCTTCGAGCTAGGAAATTCTCTCAGTTGGTACCGTGAAGTTTATGAAAGACTCCACTAGATGGCAGTAGTAATCTTCCGCTGTCTGTAACGCTCTAGCTGTAATGATTCTCGAGAAACTGCTCTGCGTAAACGTGTCCCGTGCGTAAATGTACCCCGGCCTTCCCTACGGGTAGAATTTAACACCAAATAGATTAACGTGCACTGAATGTGACATATAAGTTTCGTGAAAGAGACTCGATTTATTTCCCCCACGAAATGAGCTCATTTACTTTAGTTAACAATACGTTCATAGCTTGACAAAAAGATGTGGTCAAGCGTTCTACACATACTTCTCATACGTACTAAACAAAATACTTTTGCGAATATAGGCGCGAAAATGCTATATTTCCGCATCAGAATTCATTTTTCACAACTTTGCAATTAATTTACCTTCTTTTACATTGATACTTTGTATGACAGGGTGAAACACATAGCACAAGTTTTTAGGGCTTCCTCCTGTTCCATTCACTCACGGAGTACGAGAAGATGATTGTTTAGGCGTCTCTGTAAAGGTGCTGTTATTAGTCTGATCATGCTTTCGCAATCCCTACGGCGCTGACACGGAGCTTCTGTAAAGTTTGGAAGATAGCAGACGAGGTCCTGGCGGAACTGAAGCTGGAGGACGGGGCGTGAGTCGTGCTAGGGTAGCTCAGTTGGTAGAGCACTTGCCCGCGAAAGGCAAAGGTCCCGAGTTCGAGTCTCGGTCCGTTACACAGTTTTAATCTGCCAGGAAGTTTCATATCACCGCACACTCCGCTGCAGAGTGAAAATCTCATTCTGGAAACATCCACCAGGCTGTGGCTAAGCCATGTCTCCGCAATATCCTTTCTTTCAGGAGTGCTAGTTCTGCAAGGTTCGCAGGGAGCTTCTGTAAAGTTTGGAATGTGGGAAACGAGGTACTGGCGGAATTGAAGCTGTGAGGACTGGGCGTGCGTCATGCTTGGGTAGCTCAGTTGGTAGAGCACTTGCCCGCGAAAGGCGAAGATCCCGAGTTCGAGTCTCGGTCCGGCACACAGTTTTAATCTGCCAGGAAGTTTCACGAAGAGCGTTGTCGTAAAGTCTTGGGGTCATTAGTTACATTAGAAAAAGCCATTTCTTGAAATGTAGTAAGTAGGTTTTCCGTGATATTTTGCACCCGTGCTCAAGCGCCCGCATATTCAGTTTCTTCAGGATCTCCGTGACGCTTTTCCATGGCTTTAGACGTTGTAGGAAATTGTATAGATTTGTGTTGGATACAGCCGTTTTTGCCTAAAAGTATAACAAGAGCAGCAGGTTCTTTTTTTTGGGTCACCTGAAAATGACACTGCTAGTGAAAACAGACTTTTGCAGCTCGGCTTTCTTGTGCGCTTTGTTATCGTTTTGACAATCTGCAATGTTGTCGTGAAGCAATCTGCTTATTTTTGAAATACTTTTTCCTGGTTGGTGATTATGTATGTCGCTGAACCTACATTTACTCTTCTGTTGTGCAACTCTCGTGGATACATCTTTCCATAGCTATTGCGTGCATTGTTTTCCATACTTACACTATATTTCACTTTCACCTTTTTTTCCTTCACACGCATTTTTCACAAAAGAAATCTGAAGAAACTCCTGCATCTCCATACTCATTGAGAGAGATATGTTCACGTTGCTGCTGTTGTTTCTGTTCATTGAGGCGCTAACTTCAACTTCCTTGCACAGTGTTATACCTTCATTCAAGACTTTCTTTCCCTGTACCACCGCTTTTGTATGTGCTAGTTTTCCTCTATTGTAAGACCATTGACTTCTCTGAGGATCTTAGATCACTCTAGGCGTTGTTTGGCATGTGATTTTCTTGTATGACATGATCTTGAGACGTACTTTCATAATTTAAGACTCTGACGTTTCAGACTACTGCTTTTAAAATTTGTGCATGATTAGTTTATGTAGACAGAATGGCTTGGACTACTGATTACATGTTAGATTACAGCTTTGGAAGTGTTTTTTGTATTTAAATTTTTCTGCACTATGGTGTTTATGCTGAAATATATTTGCAGTCCTTGTTTCTGAGCATGTTCTCACCTCGTCCCATTTTAGTTGCTTCTGGTAGTACTTGTCATTCAATTCAAATACACGAAAAGCTTCAACAAGAGCTTCCGACCCAAGCGGATGATCGATATGAGCTTTTGTTGTGAGTAATCTAGATTCTTCTTCACACACTGATTTGCATAGATATTATGACGTCAGTGTTATAATAATTTACCCGCAGTACTTCGTCATGTAACAGCGGTGTTGATGTGTTTTATATGTGTGTGTAAAATATCTTCAAGTAAATGTCGAACATTCACTCAGTCAAGTGAGTGTGAACACAACGTGACACACAACTACAATTTACATTGTTATCGCGAGTCACGAAGATCTTCACGAAAGACGAGCTGCACCCCATCACATAAAATTGTGAGTTACGAGTAATTTTCGTGTAGAAATCAATAGAAAGAAGATCACACTTACGTGATTCACTTTAATATATGTAATGGAAAAGAAGTACATGTTTGCACTTGATTATTTTTATATTTTACGTCTGGGTCAAAGCAAACCATGACAAAAAGGCCAAAGGTAGCAGTAGTTTGACTTGTAAACACTTTCAGCCTGGGTTTGTACCAGAGAAAGAAGAAATAAGATAGTTTGTTTCGAGGTTTACGCACTATCCGTCTTTATATCTGTTGCTGCCAACAGGCCCAGGTAAGTTTAATTTAACTTTGTATGTGTCAATGTCACGTTATCCCCTATTGTCACACAATTTAGGGGGAAAGTTATTGAATACAATGCTGTACCCAGTACGGTCTTACCTGGCAATTCCCCAAGCATATTGCGCCTGGGCTGTAGGCAGCCGGAAAGTAGGTGCGTCATTTTGGTTGCACACTCACAGGCGTTTCTTCTTGACTTGTCTCCAGAGATGCATGACCTTAATAAAAGTTCAAAACAGGAGGATTTAGCAGAGATTAAGAAAACCTTACCGCCTTACAGCCTTTCTAGGCTGATAGAAATTTTTCATTTACTCTGCTGGTCTACTAGGTATCATGTCATTACACAGTAAATCAATAACACAACCCAATTACTTGTGTTTGATGTAACAAAATTATTCTCTGATCACTTCTGTTACGGTACAGACCTCAGTTTCTGATGTCATCAGATACATAAAATAAACTAACTACACCAACCTTGTTCAATGCACTGTCCTGAGGACAGGAAAACGTGAATAGTGACAAGAATATCGGTTCCCCATTTACTCTCGTAAATATTAAGAAATTAATTCAGGCACCCTCTGTCTTCTCAATTTTACTCACTGTCTGGGAGTACATCTAATTTAGAAGAATGAAAAAAACATTCCAAAACAAAGTTAATGATCTGCATGTTATCTCTCATTTGTTAGTGCACTTGTCAGTAGAGCTACTTGCGTGTGTTCGTGAAATCTACGCATTCAGTAATGTTAACACATAGTGATTAATATTAGAAGTACTAATAACAGAAGTACGCGGTATAATTCTTGGATTTCCAGCCATCTAATTTTGAAACTCTAAACAATTTTACAGATATTAATTTCTTGCGAATACTATACAAAAATCCCTATTGTTCAAAGTCAATTCATAGCTCACGTGCTTCCTTCAAACTTTCGCCCCCCCCCCTCCCGTCACCTCCCCCAACCCTCTACAGTCTTACCCAGTCACACACACACACACACACACACACATACACACACACACATGACACATACTACCCAGCTATTGTTCACTCCCCTTCAACTCTCTTCTTTCTTTCATTCATTTACCCGTATTCATACGTGCCACAAGGTGACAGGAAAGTCTTTTCCAAATAATGTAATCTGCTACATTTAAGTTGACGCATGTACATCTCACCAGCCGTTAACCCTAAAATGTAAGGGAACAATCACCACGAACATGCATCGCACATTCTAGAGAAATGTGTTCATAGATCCTGGCGTTACATAGCTCCAAATTTAACGCAGAACACATTGACACCGGTGTGTCAGACCCACCATACTTGCTACGGATACTGCGAGAGGGCTGTACAAGCAATGATCACACGCACGGCACAGCGCACACACCAGGAACCGCGGTGTTGGCCGTCGAATGGCGCTAGCTGCGCAGCATTTGTGCACCGCCGCCGTCAGTGTCAGCCAGTTTGCCGTGGCATACGGAGCTCCATCGCAGTCTTTAACACTGGTAGCATGCCGCGACAGCGTGGACGTGAACCGTATGTGCAGTTGACGGACTTTGAGCGAGGGCGTATAGTGGGCATGCGGGAGGCCGGGTGGACGTACCGCCGAATTGCTCAACACGTGGGGCATGAGGTCTCCACAGTACATCGATGTTGTCGCCAGTGGTCGGCGGAAGGTGCACGTGCCCGTCGACCTGGGACCGGACCGCAGTGACGCACGGATGCACGCCAAGACCGTAGGATCCTACGCAGTGCCGTAGGGGACCGCACCGCCACTTCCCAGCAAATTAGGGACACTGTTGCTCCTGGGGTATCGGCGAGGACCATTTGCAACCGTCTCCATGAAGCTGGGCTACGGTCCCGCACACAGTTAGGCCATCTTCCGCTCACGCCCCAACATCGTGCAGCCCGCCTCCACTGGTGTCGCGACAGGCGTGAATGGAGGGACGAATGGAGACGTGTCGTCTTCAGCGATGAGAGTCGCTTCTGCCTTGGTGCCAAAGATGGTCGTATGCGTGTTTGGCGCCGTGAAGGTGAGCGCCACAATCAGGACTGCATACGACCGAGGCACACAGAGCCAACACCCGGCATCATGGTGTGGGGAGCGATCTCCTACACTGGTCGTACACCACTGGTGATCGTCGAGGGGACACTGAATAGTGCACGGTACATCCAAACCGTCATCGAACCCATCGTTCTACCATTCCTAGACCGGCAAGGGAACTTGCTGTTCCAACAGGACAATGCACGTCCGCATGTATCCCGTGCCACCCAACGTGCTCTAGAAGGTGTAAGTCAGCTACCCTGGCCAGCAAGATCTCCGGATCTGTCCCCCATTGAGCATGTTTGGGACTGGATGAAGCGTCGTCTCACGCGGTCTGCACGTCCAGCATGAACGCTGGTCCAACTGAGGCGCCAGGTGGAAATGGCATGGCAAGCCGTTCCACAGGACTACATCCAGCATCTCTACGATCGTCTCCATGGGAGAATAGCAGCCTGCATTGCTGCGAAAGGTGGATATACACTGTACTAGTGCTGACATTGTGCATGCTCTGCTGCCTGTGTCTATGTGCCTGTGGTTCTGTCAGTGTGATCATGTGATGTATCTGACCCCAGGAATGTGTCAATAAAGTTTCCCCTTCCTGGGACAATGAATTCACGGTGTTCTTATTTCAATTTCCAGGAGTGTACCTTAGACGTGAGTGCTCCATACACTATGTAATCGCACACTGACAGATCAGGTGACTGGGTGGCTAGCTAGGGCCGTGATCAAGCTGAACTATCCAAAGAACTCTGTCAAGCTTGAAGGTTGTGTATATGTGCTCTAATATTCTGCTGGCTATATGGGCTCTTTCTCCATCCTGTTGGAAGTAAGTGTAGGTCCTTTACTCCACTGATACATGCGTGCATTCAAGTCCAGTTGTATCCAGTCGCCCGGGTCACTTTTATTTGCCCCACCCAGTATTAAGAACATAGGTGACATGTGGTTACCTTATGTGAAACTGCCGAAAATAATTATTACCACAGAAGACAGTGAAGTTGAACGAATTATTGCATCATTTATTTTCAACGTGTATACCACTCTTTAGCCAAGTAGGTTCAGTTCAAGATTGCGATGAATAAGTGTTAGTTTATTACAGCAATGAAAGCCGGACTTCACAGAACTACGACCTGTTTTCTTTTTTTTTTCATATATCAAACACAAACGTCTACAGTACAATTCTGAGGGATATAAACGTCTTGACGCAACGGATGCTTTAGTCACTAGATCGTTCCCTCTTGTGATATAAACTGATACGAAGACTGAGGATGAATATCGACTAGCAATCTTATGTCGTTCCAATGGTACTGGCGTTGAGTTTTACTGATGTCTGTTTCTGTTAACCACTTGATTTGGTTGGCTACATAAAATCGTAGCTTTCATTTAAGTGTTATGCTTAGGTATAGTACAATATAACATGTTTTAGGTACAAGCCATTCAAAATATAAATAAAATTGGGTGAGTACAGTATCACCGTTAAGTAGCGGAGAGAGGAATGGCAGTGGTAAGAATACGGGATCGTTTCGGATGGACCGGCAATGAAGTATCTGGCCAGCCACTGTATTGTCAATAATGTTTATTTCAGTTAAACATTCGCATATAAGATTTCCATGACTCATCTTCTTTCTACTTCTCAGTTCTTTCTGATAACTTGCGAATTCCTCTTGACATAAGCCTGCGTCAAAACATAGTAGAATACGAATTATCCGCTGAAATATTCTGTGTGCATCTATGCCCATACTGAACATTATTGTTACAAGATGTGTGGTCGTCGCTGGTATCAGCCACTAACATAATAAACAGGAGCCATTCCGTGATTTCTCTAGACAGCTTAAGGCGAATGCCCAGGCGGTCCTCTTGTGAAAAACGCAAACCTATACCCTACCCCGTCCTTCTATAGTCTGACCTTACGGCCAATCTCTAATGATCACGTCTTCCACGTTGAGTTAAAGACTATGCCTTCCGTTCTTTTCTCTTTGCTTGATACAAAAACTGAAAGAAACATTGACTTTTTATGTCCATATTTCTGACTGGTTTGATACGCCCCGAATTTCCTTCATCTATCAAGGAAATATGGACTTTTCAGGAAGAAAAAGCACATTTGCAAAATACTTGCGGGCGAACTGCTGTACAGCAGAGCAGCAACTCCGTGAAATACTGTTTTGACAATGGTAGCATGCTTCGCTTATTATCTCATAGTGCAGCCTGTACCCGGTGCCACAGATCTCTCTGTCTTAAACAGTTTTATGCTGCAATTCACAACTGAAATCTGAATAAATGAAATCCATTAGCGTGTCGTTAGAGAAGCAGCGTAACGCTGTTTAGTTATTAACATTGCTTTTTAGTGTTATTTTCTGTGCATTATTAAACTGGAACTATTAAGGTGATTAGCAGGAGATGCGTTATTCTTCATTGGCAGGATTAAGTCATAAATCGAGAAAAAATGACTTCGTTTCATAAGTATTCCTTGGTGAACCACATTTATTAATTTTGATTTTCAAACGTAAATATAGTTGCAGAAAAACAATACGACAACATTATTAAAATAATGTTGAACGTATAATGAGGTTGACATGTTGAATACTCAAATTACTTGCAATTTTTCACGCAGAATACCAAGACTGTTTTCTAACAAGAGTTCAAAACACATTGGGTAGAAGTGCCAACCTGTCCCCACCTCTTTCCACGCCTTCAACATCCCACGAATAGGTGGGTACAGGTTGTCACTCCGCTGTCCGGTACTTGGCGCTCAGACATACACTATATGATTAAAAGTATCCGGACATCTGACTGAAAATTACATGTTCGTGGCGCCCTCAATCGGTAATGTTGGAATACAATATGATCTTAGCCCACCCTTAGCCTTGATGACAGCTTCCAGGCATACGTTCAATCAGGTGTAGGAAGGTTTCTTGGGGAATGGCAGCCCTTCCTTCACGGAATGCTGCACTGAGGTGAGGTCAGGCCTGGCACGAAGTCGGCGTTCCAAAACTCGCCAAAGGTGCTCCGTAGGGTTCACGCCAGGACCCTGCGCAGGCCAGTCCACTACAGGGATGTTATTGTCGTGTAAACACTCCGCCAAAGGCCGCTCATTATGAACTGGTGCTCTGTAGTGTTGAAAGAAGCAATCGCCATTCGCGATTTGCTCTTCAACAGTGGCAAGCAATAAGGAACTTAAAACATCAATGTTGACTTGTGCTGAGATAGCGCCATAACAAGGGGTGCAAGCCCCCTCCATGAAAAATACGACAACACCATAACATCACCGCCTCCGAATTTGTTTGTTGGCACTACACACACTGGCAGATGACGTTCACCGGGAGTTCACCACACCCACACCCTGCCCTTGGGTCGTTACGGTGTGTACCGTGATTTGTCACTCCACACAACGTTCTCCCACTGTTCAATCGTCCAATGTTTATGCTCCCTACACCAAGCGAGGCGTCGTTTGGCATTTACCAGCGTGATGTGTGGCTTATGAGCAGTCGCTCGACCATGAAATCCAGGTTTTCTCACCTGCCGCCTAACTGTCATTGTACCTGCAGTGCATCCTGATGCAGTTTTTAATTCCTCTGTGGTGGTCTGGATATATGTGTGCCTATTACACATTACGACCCTCTTCAACCGTCTGCGGTCTCTGTCAGTCAGCAGACGAGGTCGGCCTGTACGGTTTTGTGCTGGACGTGTCCCTTCACGTTTCCACTTCACTATCACATCGGAAACAGTTTACATAGCGATGTGTAGGCGTGTGGAAATCTCACGTACAGACGTATGACACAAGTGACATTTAAACGCCTGACCCCGTTCGAAGTCCGTGAGTTCCGCGGAGCGCCCCATATAGCGTATGTTTTTGGGGGGTGTCCGGTTACTTTTGATCAGATATAAAAAGTTGGACAAGGTGTGGCGGAGGGAGTGAAAGAACAGATGTGCACGAATGTTTAAAAGCTGTACATGCAGAATATCTTAACAATGTAGTGTCAGTATTATGGCCCAAATTTTCTCACTGGATCGATTGCAGGGGCTGATATCTTTTTTCTCCTTAAAGTATGAGGTCGAGCTGGTGATGTTTTCTTGGCAGAGTAGCACTTACACCCAGTGTTCTCACTCATATGTTGGATGAATTCAGATTTCTGTCGTCCAATACCGTTTTAATGACTATAGCTCACTCAACTGCCATGGAAGTTACTCCTTAACGTCTTAACTCATGTCCTATCGTCCTGCCCCATCTTCTTGCCAGTGTTTTGCTAATGATCACTATCCTCGCGTATTCTACGGAGACCCTCCTCATCTCTTATCACTGCACATAATTTTCAACATGCTTGTATAGAATCATATCTCAACTGCTTAGATCGTCCTGTCTACGGACAACCTCCTCAATTCTTATCATATTAGTCCACACAATTTTTAACATGCTTGTGTAGAATCACACCTATAACGCTTGGATTCTCTTCTTCTTCGATTTATCGCACAGTTCATGATTCAGTTCAATACAGTGCTGTGCTACCTCAGAACATTGTTCCTCACATTAAGCGCTTGTTTGATACAACGGATATCTTTTGGCCGTAAAGAGTATATTTGCCTGTGCTACCCCGTTCTTTAAGTCCTCCTTGCTTCGTCCATTATTTACTATTTTCTGTCAAATGTCTCAGGAGTCCTTGCCTTCGTCTGCCCCTTAGTCCCCATATTACAGTTTTCCCGTGCTACAGACACGCAACAATACGCAAGTGAGCTGAAAATGTAAGAATTAGAAACGAATCCCGTACGATAATTTGCAGTGATCTGCTGATTTTCTACTCAAACTGGCGAACCCAGAAATGCTTCGCAATTGATATATATATACGGAAATAGTATATACTATATGTACGAAGACAGTAACTTGTTCTCGAAAGAACAGTTACTGTTGATGACCGTGCAGCTTTTCCCTGGAATAAATGATGACTAACTGAAAACCTCAGCTGCCGACAGGTGTTGTTGTTACACCTCGATGTGGACAGCCGAAAATGTGTGCCCCGACCGGGAAGCGTGCACGCGATAAGTCCCTGCAGTCGCGCTATTCATCTGTGTCCTCGGTGGCTCAGCTGGATAGAGCGTCTGCTATATAAGCAGGAGATCCCGCGTTCGAGTCCCGGTCGGGGCACACATTTTCAGCTGTCCACATCGAGGTATAACAACAACACCTGTCGGCAGCTGAGGTTTTCAGTTAGTCATTATTAATAGTATATACGTCCCAATCTCCTTCTTTCCCATTTCTTTGTCCATGTTTTCCTCCCCTCTGTCCATTCCCCCCTCCTTCTTCTTCTCACTCTTCATAAATCTCTTGCTTTTCCTCGCTCCCGCTGTCCATCTTCTCCACCTTCCCCCTCCTCTCAGGCTCTCCCGATCACATCCTGGGCCATCACTGTGTCAGCCATCTCTCTGTCCATTTCCTTCTTCCCCTCTCTCCGTTCATTTTCTCCCCTTTCCTTTCTCTCTGTCCATTTTCTCACGTCACCCTCTCTATCTCCTCTTCCTTCCTTTCTGACCTTGAGCTTTGTTTACTGCTATAGCAAACGATATCTCATTGGGAATAGAAGTCATTTAGAAAGAACAGGTAAACGGTTTGGGATCTTTAATATAGGGGGTAGAGGAGAGACCTCTGCAGCTCCTGGATCTGTGGGGATAGTAGCTTGAACGACAGTATTTCCCATGGTTTTAATCTGTGAACAGGTAGTGCTGCAAAGTTTCGGATTATTGAGATTCCATTGTAGTAGTCTAATTATAAGCCAATAAAACATAAATACAACACCTCTGTTTTCTCTATAAATTGACTGGAACAAATGAAACAAAATAGTACATTATTGTGTATACAATTTCTATTCGAAATTATATATCAGAAGAAATAATTGTATGGAGCTAACAGTTTGTCTAAAGGTTTAAACGCTCCGGTATTTAAGTTAAAACTGGCTGCGAGAAAGGAAATGATACCGCACATTTTAACAGCACAACATTTTCTTTATCACAGGTGGTTTAAATAGTAGATCTGTACATTTTTAAAAAAAATTTCGAGACTTTTGCTAATAACGTGCATTCTTTATATATTAAATATGTATTTATATATTACATATATATTAAAAATTGTACAGCCATTGCTGTCTGAGTGTTCATTAGAGCATCACGTAAAAGTCTTAAATAAATTGGTAAAGACCTTTTCGAGATTTTTTCTAGAAACCTTTTCCCCTTCACATATTACATACATATTTAAGTAGCATAAACGTTTGAGAAAATATATACCCTATTTAAGAAAATATGTACCCGATGTCCGCCTAAGCGTATATTAAAATGTAGTGTAAGAATTTGGAATATGTCAGCCAATAACTTGCTAAAAATCTTTACCCTTTTCTCATTATGTTTATAATTATGTTGCATATATATTTAAAAATGGTTTCAAGTATCGTATAAAATTTTAGGTTAATAGGTCAAATACTTTAGATTTTTTTGGTAACAACATTTTCCCTTAATGCACTATGCGTACATTCATATACACCACGTATATTAAATACATAGCTTACATCCATCCTAACGTATATTAGAGTATCATGTAAACATTTGAATCAAATAGGCCGCGAACTCTCCAAGAATTTTGCTGAAAACATTTCCCTTTTATATAGTATACATATATTTATATACCAGTTATATTTAAAATATGTGTATTGTACGTCTGTCCGAGTGTTTATTAGGGTATCATGTAAGATTTGAAGTGTACCGGTCAAGAACTGTTCGAGAATTTTGGTAACAACGTTAAACAACGACTTAATGCTTTATGGTGGTATAGGTATAGGTCTTTACATATCAAATATACTTTAAAAACGGACTAGTCTACGTTGATCCAACTGCTTATTACATTCTTACGCCAAAATTCGATGTATATCAATCAGGAACCTATCGAGATTTTTCCTAACCACGTTTCTCCTTTATGTAGTATTTATTTATGTACCATACATATTGCAAATATGTATGAGGTCTGTCTGAACGTTTATTAAAGTATCGTGTGAAAATTTCGGTTACATCGGTCTAACTTCTGGAGAATTTTGCTATATACATTAAAAAGCAGCATATGGCTGTAAGTATGTTTATTGTCGCATACATTTTTGATTTATTTCGTCAAGAACCTTTCTAGATTTTTCTTAACAATCCTTCCCATTTATACATTGTGTATATGCATGTAAACTGTATGTACTTCAAAACATGTGCAGCCTATGTCGATCCGAATATTCATAAGAGCATAATGAAACCGTATTTAACCATATATAAACCGTATATACCTAAACAATTGTAGCGTATGTTGTTCGGTGCGTTTATAAAAGCATACTGCAAAAATTTCAAGTAAGTCGGTAAGGATAATTTCGAGATTCTTGCTAACAATGTTAAACTAAGGCTTGTCTTCACATAGAAGCCTAGATTATCGTATATATTAGAAATATATGTACAGTACGCCTCTCCGAATTTTTATTAGTGTATCGTGTAAGAATGGTCCGGAAATTTTCGACAATTTTGGTAAAGACGTTAAATTACAGGTTGGGCTTGTATAGCAGTATATAAATATGTATTGAGCACTCTGACGGTGGCCTTTGCATGTTGCAGGATCGAGAGCGTTGTGTACGGCGAAGGCGACACCGTCAGTTCCCAGCAACCATCCTTGTAATCTGCTGGACTGTCGCTGTTAGCAGTACAAATCCGCCAACAGCCCTACCATCCGTCCAGACTGTGACACATGTTTTTCCTAGTGTTCACCGTGGTATCTATTTCCGTTCGCCCTAACCCGCTACCTTGAAATGCTTCAGTGTGCTGTATTCCACATGGGACCACATTAATGGGTGGCCGCAACCAGACGTATGGGCCCCCATCCCGATTATAGTACTAAAATCAAATAAGGAGGAAGCGACAGATAACATTCCATTGAAATTTCTAAAATCATTGTGGAGTGGGGGAGAAGTGGATACTAAATGCTTACTCACCTTTGGGTGTAGGATGTATTAGACTCGCGGTATATCTTCAGACTACCGGGAACAACATCATCCACACAATTCCCAAGATTGCAAGACCCGGCAAGTGCGAGAATTATAGCACAATCTACTTCACAGCTGATGCATTCAAGTTGCTAACAAGAACAATACACAAAAGAATGGAAATCAAAATTGGGGATGTGTCAGATACCGATCCTTTTGGTTTTCGAAGAAATCCAGGCACCAAAGACACAGTATTAGTATAACAGTTGAACCATGGACCTTACGGTTGGTGGGGAGACTTGCGTGCCTTAGCGATACAGGTGGCCGTACCGTAGGTGCAGCCACAACGGAGGGGTATCTGTTGAGAGGCCAGACAAACGTGTGGTTCCTGAAGAGGGGCAGGAGCCTTTTTAGTAGTGGCAGGGGCAACGGTCTGGATGATTGACTGATCCGGCCCTGTAACACTAACCAAAACAGCCTTGCTGTGCTGGTACTGCGAACGGCTGAAAATAAGGGGAAACTGCGGCCGTAATTTTTCCAGAGGGCATGCAGCTTTACTGTATGGTTAAATGATGATGGCGTCCTCTTGGGTAAAATATTCCGGAGGTGAAATAGTCCCCCATTCGGATCTCCGGGCGGGGACTACTCAAGAGGACGTCGTTATCAGGAGACAGAAAACTGGCATTCTACGGATCGGAGGGTGGAATGTCAGATCCCTTAATCGGGCAGGTAGGTTAGAAAATTTAAAAAGGGATATGGATAGGTTAAAGTTACATATAGTGGGAATTAGTGAAGTTCGGTGGCAGGAGGATCAAGACTTTTGGTCAGGTGAATACAGGTTTATAAATACAAAATCAAATAGGGGTAATGCAGGAGTAGGTTTAATAATGAATAAAAAAATAGGAGTGCGGGTAAGCTACTACAAACAGCATAGTGAACGCATTATTGTTGCCAAAATAGACACGAAGCACACACCTACTACAGTAGTACAAGTTTATATGCTAACTAGCTCTGCAGGTGATGAAGAAATTGATGAAATGTATGATGACATAAAAGAAAATATTCGGTAGTGAAGGGAGACGAAAATTTAATAGTCGTGGGTGACTGGAATTCGAGAGTAGAAAAGGGAGAGAAGCAAACATAGTAGGTGAATATGGATTGGGGGTAAGAAATGAAAGCGGAAGCCGTCTGGTAGAATTTTGCACAGAACATAACTTAATCATAGCTAACACTTGGTTCAAGAATCATAAAAGAAGGTTGTATACATGGAAGAATCCTGGAGATACTAGAAGGTATCAGATAGATTATATAATGGTAAGACAGAGATTTAGGAACCAGGTTTTAAGTTGTAAGACATTTCCAGGGGCAGTTGTTGACTCTGACCACAATCTATTGTTTATGTACTGTAGATTAAATCTGAAGAAACTGCAAAAGGTGGAAATTTAACGAGATGGGACCTGGATAAACTGACTAAACCAGAGGTTTTATCGAGTTTCAGGGAGAGCATAAGGGAACAATCGACAGGAATGGGGGAAAGAAATACAGTAGAATTAGAATGGGTAGCTCTGAGGGATAAAGTAGTGAAGACAGAAGACGATCAAGTACGTAAAAAGATGAGGGCTAGTAGAAATCCTTGGGTAACAGAAGAAATATTGAATTTAATTGATGAAAGGGGAAAAATGCAGTAAATGAAGCAGGTAAAAAGTATAACAAACGTCTCAAAAAATGAGATCTACAGGAAGTGCAAAATGACTAAGTAGGGATGGCTAGGGGACAAATGTAAGGAGGTACAGGCTTATCTCACTAGGGGTAAGATAGATACCGGTACAGGAATATTAAAGAGACGTTTGGAAAAAAGAGAACCAGTTCCAAGAATGAGATTTTCACTCTGCAGCGGAGTGTGCGCTGATATGAAACTTCCTGGGAGATTAAATCTGTGTGCCCGACCGAGACTCGAACTCGGGACCTTTGCCTTTCGCGGGCAAATGCTCTACCATCTGAGCTACCGAAGCACGACTCACGCCCGGTACTCACAGCTTTACTTCTGCCAGTATCTCGTCTCCTACCTTCCAAACTTTTCAGAAGCTCTCCTGCGAACCTTGCAGAACTAGCACTCCTGAAAGAAAGGATACTGCGGAGACATGGCTTAGCCACAGCCTGGGGGATGTTTCCAGAATGAGATTGTCACTCTGCAGCGGAGTGTGCGCTGATATGAAACTTCCTGGCAGATTAAAATTGTGTGCCCGACCGAGACTCGAACTCGGGACCTTTGCCTTTTGCTGGCAAGTGCTCTACCATCTGAGCTACCAAAGCACGAACCACGCCCGGTACTCACAGCTTTACTTCTGCCAGTATCTCATCTCCAGCCTTCCAAACTTTACAGAAGCTCTTCTGCGAACCTTGCAGAACTAGCACTCCTGAAAGAAAGGATACTGCGGAGACATGGCTTAGTTTTAATCTGCCAGGAAGTTTCATATCAGCGCACACTCCGCTGCAGAGTGACAATCTCATTCTGGAAACATCCCCCAGGCTGTGGCTAAGCCATGTCTCCGCAGTATCCTTTCTTTCAGGAGTGCTAGTTCTGCAATGTTCGCAGGAGAGCTTCTGTAAAGTTTGGAAGGTAGGAGACGAGATACTGGCAGAAGTAAAGCTGTGAGTACGGGGCGTGAGTCGTGCTTCGGTAGCTCAGATGGTAGAGCACTTGCCCGTGAAAGGCAAAGGTCCCGAGTTCGAGTCTCGGTTCGGCACACAGTTTTAATCTGCCAGGAAGTTTCAGAACCAGTTGTATGAATATCAAGAGCTGAGATGGAAACCCAGTTTTGAGCAAAGAAGGGAAAGTAGAAAGGTGGAAGGAGTATATAGAGGGTCTATACAAGGGCGATGTAATTGAGGCCAATCTTACGGAAATGAAAGAGGATGTAGATGAAGATGAAATGGGACATACAATACTGCGTGAAGAGTTTAACAGAGCACTGAAAGACCTGAGTCGAAACAAGGCCCCGGGAGTAGACAACATTCCATTAGAACTACTGACTGCCTTGGGAGAGCCAGTCCTGACAAAACCCTACCATCTAGTGAGCAAGATGTATGAGACAGGCGAAATACCCTCAGACTTCAAGAAGAGTATAATAATTCCAATCCCAAAGAAAGCAGGCGTTGACAGATGTGAAAATTACCGAACTACCAGTTTAATAAGTCACAGCTGCAAAATACTAACGTGAATTCTTTACAGACGAATGGAAAAACTGGTAGATGCCGACCTCGGGTAAGATCAGTTTGGATTCCGTAGAAATGTTGGAACACGTGAGGCAATACTGACCTTACGACTTATCTTAGAAGAAAGATTAAGGAAAGGCAAACCTACGTTTCTAGCATTTGTAGACTTAGAGAAAGCTTTTGACAATGTTGACTTGAATATTCTCTTTGAAATTCTAAAGGTGGCAGGGGTAAAATACAGGGAGCGAAAGGCTATTTACAATTTGTACAGAAAACAGATGGCAGTTATAAGAGTCGAGGGGCATAATAGGGAAGCAGTGGTTGGGAAGGGAGTGAGACAGGGATGTAGCCTCTCCCTGATGTTATTCAATCTGTATATTGAGCTGGCAGTAAAGGAAACAAAAGATAAATTCGGAGTAGGTATTAAAATCCATGGAGAAGAAATATGAACTAGGAGGTTTGCCGATGACATTGTAATTCTGTCAGAGACAGCAAAGGGCTTGGAAGAGCAGTTGAATGGAATGTATCAGTGTCTTGAAAGGAGGATATAAGATGAACATCAACAAAAGCAAATCGAGGATTATGGAATGTAGTCTTATTAAGTCGAGTGATGCTGAGGTAATTACATTAGAAAATGAGACACTTAATGTAGTAAAGGAGTTTTTCTATTTGGGGAGAAAAATAACGGATTATGGTCGAAGTAGAGAGGATATAAAGTAGACTGGCAATGGCAAGGAAAGCATTTCTGAAGAAGTGAAATTTGCTAACGTCGAGTATAGATTTGTCAGGAAGTCGTTTCTGAAAGTGTTTGTATGGAGTGTAGCCATGTATGGAAGCGAAACATGGACATAAATAGTTTGGACAAGAAGAGAATAGAAGCTTTCGAAATGTGGTACTACAGAAGAATGCTGAAGATTACTTGGGTAGATCACATAACTAATGTGGAGGTATTGAATAGAATTGGCGAGTAGGGAAGTTCGTGGCACAACTTGGCAAGACGAAGGGACCGGCTGGTAGGACATGTTCTGCGGCATCATGGAATCACAAATTTAGCATTGGAAGACAGCGTGGAGGGTAAAAATCGTAGAGGGAGACCAAGAGATGAATACACTAAGCAGATTCAAAAGGATGCAGGTTGCAGTAAGTACTGGGAGTTGAAGAAGCTTGCACAGGATAGAGTAACATGGAGAGCTGCATCAAACCAGTCTCAGGACTGAAGACTACAACAACAACAACAACAATGGAAGCAAGATTGAAGAAAAATCAAGACAGATCCATGGGATTGGCCGACCTGGAAAAAGTGTTCGACAGTGACAGCTGGGAGGGAAACTGTCGGAAAAGACAGGAAATACAGAATACGCACAAGAACCAAAAGGGAACAATAAGAGTGCTCGATCTTGGCTGTTCCTTATAAAATATAGCATCAAGTCGCTGTTGCCCATAGTCTATGTTGTCTAAATTTATCGAAAACGAAGCACTCGAATTAAAAAGATTGTAGTAAAGGGAACTAGTCTGTCGTTCCTGCTGTTCGAAGAATGATTAACGGAAATAAATGAAAGGTTTAGGAGTGAGACTAAAACTCAAGGTGTATTAATATCAATGTGAAGATTCGTTGATGATGATATTGCTATCCTCAGGTTTACGGAATCTATTAAATGGAATGGACATTCTAATAAGTATACAGTATGGACTGAGAGTAAATCGACGAAAGGCGAAAGCCAATGATAATAAGCAGAAATGAAGATACCGAGAAACTAGAGATCATAATTAGTGATCACAAAGTAGAGTAAGTTAAGTGATTCTGCCACCTGGTCAGCGAAATAACCCATGACGGACGGAGGAAGGAGGATATGAGAAGCAGACTAGCACTGTCAAAAAAGACGCTTCTGGCGAAGTCTGCCGTATCTATTATAGATTTTAATTCGAAGAAGAAATTTCTGAGAATGTTCTTCTGGAGCACAGCATTCTATGGAAGTGAAACCCGGACTGTGGGAAAACTGGAACAGAAGGGACTCGAAGCATTTGAGATGTGGTTCTTCAGAAGAATGTTGAAAATTAGGTGGACTGATAAGTTAAGGAATGTGAAGCTTCCACGTAGGATCAGAGATGAAAGGGACGTATGAAAAGAACAGGTTGTTTGGTCATCCGTTAAGACATCAGGGAATAACTTCCAAGTTACTAGACGGAGCGGTAGAGGATAAAATCTGTAGAGGAAGACAGAGCCTGTTATACATCCAGCAAACAACTGAGCACGTAATTTGCAAGTGCTACTCGAGATGATAAGTGTGGCACAGGAGAGGAGTTCGTAGCGGGCCAAATCAAACCAGTCAGAAAATAAATGACTGAAAAAAATAAAGAAAAAAACGTAAATCAATAATAGAAAGGCTATTCACCAGAGGTGACTGCAGAACTTCTTATGAGAGCCACCATGAAAGTACGGGCGAGAGGGGGCTCCACTTATTTCTCAATACAATTTGTTTACTCTTCCTTGCATTTATTCATCACAGTCACTCAGAATAGCAATGGCATCAGCAAATGATTTATATTCTGTCAACCTGAAGTTTCAACTTTTCTTCTACGTCCGTTACGCTTCTTCGTTGTAAATTGGTGAATGCCAGTATCCCTCTACTGCACTATTTCTAATCCGAGCACAGCAAATTGCTAAAGAGCTACGTGGGCTCTCTCTCAACATAAATTGTTCATTCTGACTGCACTGAAGCAAACCAGTGGAGGGCCAGTAACGATGCTGTGTGCTTCTGGCATTTTCTGCAGTGAATTCCCGAATTCTGGTTCGCTTCCAAGAACGATGGTGTTGATGACACGGTTCATGTCTACCGTGACTGATGGTTCGCGACAAGAGACCACAAAAGAGGCAGAAAATATCCCGCTTATTTCTATACGGCGAAGCAGAAAGGCTTGCCATTTGACTCGTTTGGCATGAGTACGTATGTACCTGTCAGAGGAAATGGACGTGAAGGCTTCACCAGCGAGGCAACAGAATATCAATTTCCGTGTATGTGTGTGTGGCTGCTGTGACCTCATACAACGCGAATCGGGACAGCACTGCGCCATTGGCTACCAGAAAGAGACGTACGCAGCCTTCACAGGAAAACCGTTAGCGCCCAAAAACGCAGTGGACGCAAGAGGAAAAACACAGAATATTAACTATTAACCATGTAAGACAATTTTTCTGTGAACCGATTTAATATAAATATATTAAATATAAAACGAAGTGCAGATAGTTGAAATAAAGTTAATAATACACTCATATTCTGAAAATAAAAGCAGAATGCCTTGAACGACTAGAGATAGGACGCTCATGTTCACCGGACATGTAGATTGGTATGTTCTGCAGAAACGATGAGCATTTCAGTCACCTTGGTTCAGCATGTGTCCTGTTGCCTGGTGAGCACAGGTTCCGCAATGGTCCCTTATAAATGGTTCCATGCTTGATATAATCGACGCGTATAAGGTGCGAATAGCGTCCTGTGGTGTAGCCACCATGCTGCATTTAACTGGCTCCAAACTTCTTTAGTGGCGGCTGGCGTTGACTCACAGCACTGCGCCCATGGTTTCACCATATCCCACACATTTTCGACCAACGACAAGTTTGGTGATAAGGCGGGCCAGAGCTAAAGGCTAATATCCTGTGACACCAAGAAAGAACATGTTCGTGCAGCGACATGTGGTCGTGCATTGGCTTGCTGGACAATGGCATCTTGGGCCTGGGGCATTGTACAAAAAGGGTGCGGCTACAGGTCGCAGGATGTCATTCACGCAGGTGACACTGGTCTCACTGCCCTGGACACGCACCAACTGTGACTTATGGTTGCATCCAATACCACCCCACGCTATAAGGCCGTTAGTTGGCGCTGTATGTCTTGTGCGAATGCTGTCACTGTGCTTCTTTCCATTTTACTTCACTGACTCCGTATTTCTCGAGCTGTAACATTAGCTGCTCGAACAGTTCGAGTCGAGCTCAAGCACAGCACAAGTTACAAAAATCTTAAGGCCCTAGTAAACGATCAAATATGTTTGACCAAGTCGCTCTTATCTAGCCACGGATTTGCCAAGCCAACCCGTACACGATCTAACAATGTATCTCATTTTAAACTCAATTTCAAGCAGACGCTGGTCGTGTTCGTGTGTATTTTGATAGTAGTGAGAATGGCCACAAACACATTAAGATAAAGCAGTCCTGGCATTGTGTTTCAAGAAGAAGAAACTACAACGCTGGTCAAGGGAATGGCTTAAAATGATGGATTAACACTTTATAATCTGCCAAAGGAAATATTATCCTCAGTACCTGACGATAACAAAAGCTTTCTACGAATGGGCAACCAAATTTTTTAACACTTGCTAAGTCCCTCCTAAAAAAGCAAACTTGTCTCTCAAGATTGCCCTTATGTAGTCACGGATGTGTCAAACAGGACCATACACGTACAAAGAAAGCTTGTCAGTTTAACGTTAGTTTTCAAGCAGACGCTTATGATGTATGCTGTATTTTGGCAATAGTGAGAATGGCTATAAATGCACATAAATCATTTTTAACATTGCCGCTGGCATTGTGTTTAAAGAACAAGAAAACGAGACGCTGGTTCAAGGAATGGATTAAATGTGCAATGTACAACTGAAAACCAGTTAAAGGAAGTGTTACACTTAGAATCTGGTGATTACGTAACTTACTGCAGGTAGACAGTGAACGTTTAATAATTTGTTCTGCGTTCCATCGGCCTCACATTGAAAAACAAGACACAATTAGCGACAATTTATTCTCGTTTACTGGGCCCTGTAATAACAGTTTATTAAAATACCACAACATTGGAACACATGGCTCACGCGGAAGAATGGAGAGCTTCGATTTCTTTTATTTCATTTTACGCTGCTTGTATGTTACTGTAAGCGTAAAATACCGATTTTGTTCCTAACCTGTTCACGCATAAGCATGGCTGCGAAAGATGTGATACTTCTACGATTTTAGTAATTTTCAGTACTATTTTTTTATACATGATAGTAATATTCACTGACGATACAGTGAGACAAACTGTAATAAAAGACCTTCTCACTAAGCATATGTGGCGACACATTGAGACAAAGTCTTGTCAACCTTTCTGTCACTGAAAATTTCTCGCAAATACGTCATACACTATCTGTGCTTGACAAACGCGTCAAACAGCACCCTACACGGTCAAATATTAGGAAAACATAGCGACGTTCGAAAAAATGTTTGTTCGTTTCCGGGGACTTTAAGCCAGATATGACAAACGAGGAATCCGTCCTAACGCATATCGTGGGCACTTTGTTCACTACATGTCTTCAAAGACATGGTTTGTGGAGGTGAGCAGTTTATGGCAACACAGGGCACCAAAAACATTTTTTGTGGTTTTATAAGGAAGAAATAAACAGAAGTGTATAATTAGTTAACTATTTCGAAATTTACAACACGCAACAAATAAATCAAAACACGGACGTATGTATACGACATTGTGCTGGTAGTATGCAACCAAGACTGTAAAGAGACTGCTCGAAGCCATGCGCTGCGTGTCAGAGCTAAATCAGTTAGGAAACGTCAACTGATTAGGAAACGAGAAAGCAAGTACAGTATGCCTCGTCGGCGTCAAAGGGCGCTAAATTAGTATGGAATGGGCTGAATAGGGTAAATTCAATCGAGATATCGGTTAACAAACTGTGATAATTCGCTACGTGCATGCTGCACCGACAATGAGAACAGCATCGAATCGATGGATAAAGGTTGGTCGAATGAAGTGACAAGCCCGTACGTGGTTTAGTGTGACCATGGGGCAAGATGACAGCCATCTGCTCCACAATAGTAGCTGTTGGCGTAGCTTCGTCTACTGTGCCAGCTGGGCTCTGGAACACGGCAGAAAATGGACGTCTCTCTTAGTGAACCGAGCGTTAGGCTGCATGCATGCTATCACGTTGGCGCAAGATGTTAAGCAACATTAATCTGTAGGCAGGCACTGCGATATTTACACGTGGTATGTGTTAAATGAACAGTCACGGTACAAGCGTTAAGCTACTTCGAGCGAATTGGGACCAATTTGACACGTGGTTTGTTACCTATCCTGGTTCTTAATCTCATTGTCGATGGATCTGGGCTATTTCATAACGCGGAGGACAGGTTGAATAAAGTACAGTTTGCAGTTTTATCAGTCTGTTTTACGCAGTGCCTACCCATATGGACAGCACCCCAAAATGAGTAATTTCTTAATGCAACCCCAAGCTCACAACCTCATACACCAGGATACCCATATAGAGATATTATTAACTGCTGACTGTTGCTAATAAAATATTCGATGTCAAAAGTTTTCTGGGAGTTGATGGGAAATAACTCGTAACCGAAATATTTTGTGAAGAACAATGTCCAGTTTTTGCCATATTCCTTAAAGTTTTAAATCTAGGACTGGGTGGCTGGATATTTATTATTTTCCGGATTGGGCTCCCAATTTGGACTTTTATTATTTTTTTAAGATTTCGATTGCATTTATAATGGTATAATGCATGATTAGGTGTCTGCATCTCTTCCGTGAATTATGTCATTCAGAGGAATAACACCTGTAACTGAACTTAGAGTTACAAACAAGTGTGCGGACAATAACGTACCTTTATGAGATTCAGAGACTTTCGTCTTTGCTTTGACTTTTGTGACTGATACTGTGGGGTTTGCTATGTAGTTCTATTGGTGTTGGAGTAGTAGTAGGGCATATGGTAATATTTTTTAGTAATCACCATCTGAATTTGGTTTTTTTTTGTAGCTTTAAGCTTATACATACACCGGTATTAGCAGAGTAGAAGGTACCAAAATATTAGTAAATACTTTATCAGTTAATATTTCTACAGTTTACTTTCATAATAGTGAAACGTAGCTTATTCTTTTATATATTCTCATCAGTGCAGGTACATCTGAGTACTAAACTGTAATTCTAGAAACTGATTACGTAAGTCTGACTTTCTGTAAGTCGGTTACGTTTCCATTTTAGAATAGAAGTGTCCACAGCTAACGATCCACCAGGCCCAGATAGGTGAGCAAGGTAAACCCGAAACGCCTCAGACTGTTGTAGGTGTGGCATAGTGGTAAATATTGTTTCGATATGTTTAATGTGATAGTTCCGATTGGTATGACTACATCCTTCCCTTCAGTAAGAAGTGACTTCGGTGTATACCACAAAAAGTTCCTAAGGTACCTTTTTGTGCTGCAACTGTTCCCGACAATTTTATTTGATCATATGGCAGACATCACAATAGTGTCAATTGGTATCCCTATACCCGACTCTTGTGGCTTGTTTTCTGTGTGGCTTAACCATCACATCACAAATTTGATCATACGGTGCGTCATTGTACACTACTGGCCATTAAAGTAGCTACACCACGAAGATGACGTGCTACAGACCCGAAATTTAACCGACAGGAAGAAGATGCTGTGATATGCAAATGATTAGCTTTTCAGAGCATTCACACAAGGCTGGCGCCGGTGGCGACACCTACAACGTGCTGACATGAGGAAAGTTTCCAACCAATTTCTCATACACAAACAGCAGTTGACCGGCGTTGTTGTGATGCCTCTTGTAAGGAGGAGAAATGCATACTATCACGTTTCCGACTTTGATAAAGGTTGGTCAACTCTTGTTCGCATTGACGGCGCTTTGGACGTTACGTTTCAGATGTGTTACGACCCGTGGCTTTACCCTTAATTTGATCCCTGCGAAACCCTACATTTCAGCACGATAATGCACGACCGCATGTTGCAGGTCCTGTACGGGCCTTTCTGGATACAGAAAATGTTCGAGTGCTGGCCTGGCCAGCACATTCTCCAGATCTCTCACCAACTGAAAACGTTTGGTCAATGGTGGTCGAGCAACTGGCTCGCGACAATACGCCAGTCACTACCCTTGATGAACTGTGGTATCGTGTTGGAGCTGTATGGGCAGCTGTACCTTTAGATGCCATCCAAGTTCTGTTTCATTCAATGCCAAGGCGTATCAAGGCCGTTATTGCGGCCAGAGGTGGTTGTTCTGGGTACTGATTTCTCAGGATCTATATACCCAAATTGCGTGAAAATCTAATCACATGTCAGTTCTAGTATAATATATTTGTCCAATGAATACCCGTTTATCATCTGCATTTCTTCTTGGTGTAGCAATTTTGTGTAGGAGATTTTAGATTCAGTGTCCTTAATTCAGGCAAGTCCATGGCTCATTATTATTTCAGTTACACAGTGGTCGCCCACATGTAATGACGGAAGTGGAAGGCTGCTGTGAAGAAAGCGATGTGCCAGTGCTTCATTGCATTGCCAGTACCAATGGTAAATCACACGCTGAATGTGCCTTTTAGCGATATAAATCTTCTTAGACACTGCCATCACACAACCACTGTTGATTGTAGGCTTAAGAAATATCCAGTCGCCTTAGATTCTATGCAACGGGAGAAAATGCTCTGTTGATATTCATTGAAGCTACACAGTATACCACTTCTGACGCCATCAACCACGAATGGAAGCGAAATTCCTTTAGAGTATTGTATTTTAGTACAACTTCTCGGACATTATTAAAACATGCGCAGGAAGAAATGTTGGAGATTTGCAGGATATCATTATTCGTACTCTAGTATCAGCACAAAAAGATGAGACCTGTTTTACCTAATATGTGGTTTGTACAGTGAAATGTTGTACCACTGTTAACTTGCTTCTTAGAACAGATTCGATGTAGCTAATTTCGGTAAGCGGTAGAGATATCTAGAAACGACAGATTACAAAGGAACTCTGAACATATTCGGTGTTCACGACTCCGTCCATGCTTTTCATATATCTTTACGGTGACGTTACATGTAATTTTGTCGTTAACCTCGAGTCCTCGTCGCTAACCAGTTGTACTGCCATAAATGGAAGAGAATCAGGAAAACGAATCCGTAAGATATAAATTAAACTTTTTCACACAAAATGGCATATAATGTCACAACAAGATATAATAATAAATTCCATAAAATGTAATAGCAGTTTCTATTTATTGCGCATAGGCACGAGAAAAGTTTACGGGGATTTCGTACTTTGGTATCGGATAATAGTGTGACAGCCTTTACCGATTTCTTCAGGTGCAACATATGCTTGTTTACAGTGGGACCATCGTTTGTGGTATTAGTGTAGCAAATTTATTCTCTGTACTAATTCAATGAGGGTCACATTAAACAAACGTTTTAGGTAGCTATTTAACTGTCTACGGATCAGACTGCCAAATTTTTGCACCAGCTACATTTTGAAACAGCACCGTTGACATGTCGCAGCTTTTCTTTGCAGTGACACAAAGAAGCACAGACATGTTAACTGATTGTAGGTGCTGCGGATTGAACGTGAATTTGAGTATCAATAGTACTCAAAATATGCCGTTAATACATTTTTCCTGCAATCTAGAATATAAATATGTTTCGCATACTGTTTAAAGCCAGAGCTATGGTTCCCTATTGGACATCACAAATGAAGATGAATAACACCTTCTTTTGAAATGAGTAAATTGTGAATATTACTAGTATTCTACCCTAAATCCACATCTACATCGATACTCTGCAACACCACCTTACGGCCTCTGGTCCAAGGTACCCGTACGACTACTAATCCTTTCCTTTCCTGTTCCACTGACAAAAAGAACGAAGAGAAAACGACTGTCTGTATTCTTCTGTATCTGCGCCAATTTCTCGTGTCGTACCTTCGTCGTCCTTACGCGCAATGTATGTTGGAGGCATCAGAATCATTCTGCTGCTAGCTTCAAAAGTCGATTCTCTTAGTTTTCTCTGCAGTGTTCCTCGAAAAGAACGTCGTATTCCATTAAGTTGTTCCTATTTGAAATCCAGAAGCATCTCCGATACACTTGGATGTTGTTCGAACCTAACAGTAACGAATATAGCAGCCCGCCTCTGAACTGCGCCGTTGTCTTCCTTTAATCCAACCTGGTACGGATCCTAAACACTCTAGCACTCCATAAGAACAGGTCGCACTAGCGTTCTATTTGCAGTCCAGAGACTGGTTTGATGCAGCTCTCCATGCTACTCTATCCTGTGCAAGCTTCTTCATCTCATAGTATCTACTGCAACCTACACACTCTTGAATCTGGTTAGTGTATTCATCTGTTGGTATCCCGCTACGATTTTTACCCTGCACGCTGCAACCTCCCCACAAAAATTAAAAATAGCAAAGTTAAATAAAAATGGAGCCAAGTGTAAACTCCCTGCAATTAAATCTAAAGACTGACAATGACAATTTAAAAGAGAAATAGGAATCTGAGCCAGGTGTAAGCTCCCCACAAAAAATGTAAGACTTAAAAATGTTCCAAAATTTAGTTCCCCACAAAAATGAAAGATAATTCAATGACAATGAAATCTCAGTGACAATGAAAATGCAAATAGACCGAAATGTCGATCTTTTGGCCCTGTGCAATAATCCGAATTCTTACCTCAGTAAAACTGCATGTCTAAATTCTGCTCTTATTCTTCGCCATAGCTTGGAGGAAATGCATCGCAAATATTCTTTCAATTTAACTGAAACTTTTGTTTAAGGAAATGCAAGGGAAATATTCTTTCGATTAAATGGCTCTTTTGTTAAAATACTTTCAAAACAAAATTATTATTGGGGCACTTGTTGAAAATTAATTACGATAAATATACATTACATTATCAGATGCGCGCAATGCAGCTTCGTTACCTTATTTAACAATATGCCTTATTCAGCATCTTGACCAGAGACCCATGTCGACTCCCGCGGACTCCTCACACACACCAACGACCGGCTACTACTCGCAGCTGACTACATGGTCTCGCGACTCGCTACGTACAACAACTGTACTAGACTACTACTGCCGACAGACTGCTGCTCGCAACTCTCGCGCGGTCAAGCGCAGACTAGCAACGATAAATAACTCTCTGGTCAAAGATTCTGTCATGCCTCGCCATCGCTGCATACGTGTTTCAACGCTGCCCTCCAGTACTAAATTGGTGATCCATTGATGCCTGAGAACATGTCCTACCAACCGATCCCTTCTTCTAGTCAAGCCTCAAATTCCCCTTCTCCTCAGTTCTATTCAGTACCTCCTCATTAGCTGAAGTATACTTGCCTAGAATTCTCAAAATAATCCGAGGTCAACTATTCGCCTTTCCTATCACTATCCTCACATGCTCGTTCCATGTCGTATCCCTTTGCACTGCTACGCTCAGATATTTAAACAAAGTGACTGTGTAAATGAGGACGTTATTAATGCTGTATACGGTAATTACGTGTTTGGTTTTCCTACTCATCCGCTTTAACTTACGATTTCCTACGTGTATAGTGAAGGTAGGTTTATTCGTGAAGTGGGATAAATATTCGTATTGCAAATTTGAGTAGCCGTCTCTCAAATATAATTTCAGTTTAAAGTATTACAAGTTTGAGTTGCCCTCTCCCAAATAGAATTTAAGTTTTAATGTTAATGTAACTTTGCTTGACTTTTATGGTGACTTTCTCTTTACTGATTTTTGCAAAGCCTCGAAGGAGTAGTGGCTCTCGAAATTAAAATGATAAAAATTTTATTTTTTAACTTACGGTCGCCATACAAGGAAACATCGGACGTCGATATTTAAAAGATACAGGTTGTTGACCTGAAAGGACATATATTATACGGGATCGCTAGTAAAATGTTAGTTAACGGCCATTATCCTTCGTTAGTTATCTTCGCGCTGATTGCTGCGAAAAATTACTACACAAATACAAGTTGTTTATGACAAAAGCTTCGGTATACTGTCATTTTGGATAAAACACCTACACTTTAGATTACTTACTTTATCAACTAAATAACTGTGCAGCGTCTGGTTGACTACTCTAAGATGTTCCCCTCAAAACTCTAACATACCGAACAGAAGAAAAATAACTGAAAGTTTTTGTCTTTTGTTTTAGAAATAAAAATTATATGAGATGTTATCTTTTACACCTATCACATTTATATTCTTTGTTGGTAATCGGCATATTTATTCCCTACAGGGTTTTTCTTTTTCTTTAGAAGATCTATTACAAGAGGCAGCTGTTACTCATCACACCAACTACAAATATTGTCCTACACTCATTGAACTTTGACATCTCACTGTACGCCATAGCATCATCAGCAAACAACAGCAGATTCTGCCCAAGTGTCAGCCATATCATTTATCTACGTAGAGAATAACAGTGGACCTACACTTCACTGGGGCATTCCTGACGGTACCCTTGGCTATGATGAGCATTCACCGTCGAGTACAACATACTGGGTTCTACAACTTAAGAAGTCTTCCAGCCAGCGTGCACTGACACACCGCGTCAAACGCGTTCCGATAATCTAGAAATATGGAATATGCCTGTAGCCCTTTATCTATAGCTCGCAGTGTATAACGTGAGAAAAGGGCAAGCTGAGTTTGGCAGGAGCGGTACTTTCTTAATCCCTGCTGATTCGTGGACGTAATCTTCTCAGTCACAGGAGAATTCATTATATTCTAATGGAGAATATGTTGAGATTCGTTGTGAACTAGATATCTAAAGACAAGGGGATCTCAGACGCACAAGTCAATCAGATACTGTGACCACACAGGCCGTATCGTGTTATTTAACCTGTCATTCTCAAAGTGTCTGAATTTGTCTGTGTATTCGGCCAGTCCCTCGATTGTGATCAGAAGTTTTCAAGTAACATATTTTCTTCCTATTATAAGATTTGCTTTATGACCTTCTGACTGAATGGCGACCATGTTGCAGACGCTTCCGGTAGGGATATTGCTCTAAACGACCACAACGTCAAATGATGTTAGTCACGCTCCTCCAATTACAACAATAAATGTTATGTGATGTAAGATATACGCCAGAGAAGACGCATGGCTGGATTAACCAGTTGTAATACTATACTAAATATAGCATTCGTGGTACTTTTCGTTGCAGTCATTCGTCTCAGTAGTCCACAAAAAGAATAGAATACAAAAAGTTGTCTACGTCGTCCGGCTTCCCTATCGCAGAACGTCGTTATTAAAAGTGTAGCACCCATTATCTTCGTATTCGCCTGAAGTGACTGAAAGAAATCGCCAAACAATTAAATGAGCATACACTGGAGACGATTTGAGTCCCGATTCACACGACTGATTGTCTAGTGTCCAAACCATTGTACCCTTACGCCAAATAAGTTTGCAAATGTTGTGTATGTAAAACTTACTAGAGAATATACTGCGTGGTAACTTTGGATTCTGTGAGTAGCTAGTATGCAGACGTGATGTAATTGGATTAATAAGGGCCGGCCGCGGTGGTCTAGTGGTTCTAGGCGCGCAGTCCGGAACCGCTGGACTGCTACGGTCGCAGGTTCGAATCCTGCCTCGGGCATGGATGTGTGTGATGTCCTTAGGTTAGTTAGGTTTAAGTAGTTCTAAGTTCTAGGGGACTGATGACCACTGCAATTAAGTCCCATAGTGCTCAGAGCCATTAGAACCATTTTTTGATTAATAAGGATGTCATAGTAGCGAAAAATATGGGTGAGAAAAAAAGAAACAGTTATGAATGGATATAAATTATTCAGTGGCAATCTATTATGCCGATAATATCTGCAGATCATATCAAATCTCAAAATAGCACCGTTTACAATAACTGGTTACATATTCCATCGGGCAAAGCAATGTGAGCTCTCTGATTTTCCTCTGCGTTGGCTTTTGGCTGCCATAATTGCTCGAGGTCAGACGCCAGTCGCTAACTGATGGAATCGTCGTCGCCTTGGGCAAGGTCAGGTGCAGACAGAGGCTGCCATTGTTTAGTTAGACGAATTATCTCCGTTCACAAAGTAAATATAGTCGAGGTCGCTAGTGTTGGCTTCCTCTGACCTTTGCTCATCATGTTAATGCTGTTTCGCGATGTCGTGTCGTTTCGTTGCTTTTAAAACAGCTACGAGGTCAGAGATTCTGATAATGAAATTATGGGTTATTTGTGAGGAGAGTATTTGTTACGCATCGTATTAACCGGATTTCTTGAGGCTACAGTTCTTTCCGACCATTTATTTGTTACGTCGACGGAATTTGTCGACGGAATTCAGTGGAGATATGATTATGACCATGACATTTCATAAATCCCTTCAGCTGATTTTACACCTTTCTTATGTAAAACTTACTGAACGTCTGTGCAGTAGGTGCCAATTTTTAGTACTGTAAGCCATTCAATATACCGGGTGATCAAAAAGTCAGCATAAATTTGAAAACTGAATAAATCATGGAATAATCTAGATAGAGAGGTACAAATTGACACTCATTCTTGGAATGACATGGGGTTTTATTAGAACCAAAAAAATACAAACGTTCAAAGAATGTCCGATAGATGGTGCTTCATCTGATCAGAATAGCAATAATTAGCATATCAAAGCAAAAATGATGTTCTTTACAGGAAATGCTCAATATGTCCACCATCATTCCTCAACAATAGCTGTAGTGGAGGAATAATGTTGCGAACAGCATTACAAAGCATGTCCAGAGTTATGGTGAGGCATTGGCTTCGGATGTTGTCTTTCAGCATCCCTAGAGATGTCGGTCGATCACGATACATTTGCGACTTCAGCCAATAATGGCACGGACTGAGATCTGGGGACCTGGGAGGCCAAGCATGACGATAGTGGCGGCTGAGCACACGATCATCACCAAACGACGCACGCAAGAGATCTTTCACGCGTCTAGCAATACTTTGTTTTTCTTTTTTTGGTTCTAATAAAACCGCACGTCATTCCAAGCATATGTGTCAATTTTTACTTCTCTGTCTACATTATTCCGTGGTTTCTTAAGTTTTCAAATTTACCCCGACTTTTTGATCACCCTGTATACATTATAGTTTTCTGTCTGCAAGTACGTACATTCAATAACAAAATATCATAATCGACAAATTATCTATGTCGCCAGGCGCAAAGGAAATAGTTCAGTCGATGAAGAAATGAGGGATGACAGCTATGGAATCACTTAGCAATGACACAAAATTAACAAACTATCACAAAAGTAAATCCGTTTCACTTCTAAAATGTCTTTTGTTGCACCAATCAAAACATTGGAAACGCTGAAGACGAGAAACACCACCATAATATTAAAATTTCGTGTCACCAACGGACTTGGGAAAACTTACTCTTCGCCTAGTAAACGCTATGTTACTTGGTATATTCTGGCACACACATCTGACAGGGCTCCAATGCTTGCCAGAACACAATATTTGTGTTTCCTCGAAATTATTATGTGACACTACGAAATGAAGCACAAGCAGGCTAACGCTTGTAAGCCCTGCGCCTATAAGAACTAAGTTTGTTGAAGCAGTAATCTTATCACGTTGAAGCCACAACAAAGTCCTTTGCTAAAGGCAGGATCGTCAGTGAAGTGCAACACATAGAATTTGAAGCAAGTTATTATTGGTATCAATGTATAGACAGAACAGAAGTAAATTGCAGGGAAGAGAGTGCAGCTATTTATAGAAATATCGGATATTCTTGATGCTGGTATTTATACAAGCATAGAATAATCCAGGTTATATAAAGATACGGTATTTTAAGAATCTTCCACAAACCATACGTATTAAATAAAATTACAATCTGGTTACTGGGTTTGAGCTAGTGACCCGCAGCATACCAGGCAGGGTAGCTATTGACTACGGAACACGCGCAGTAGGTGACTGCATTAAACTAATATTAGCTTCGAATGTAGCCCCTCGCGTAGAAGCTGCGTGACCGTTGGGTTCTTCAGTTTTCTTGAACCTCCCATTTTCGAAATGAACGTCGAGACAGTAATGGGAATGCATGAGGTGGACGATATCTCAGCATATTTGTCTTCTTAGAGAGGGCATCGTAATCCTCGACTTCATCCTCGAACGTGGCCACTTTTCAAAGGATGATACGCTATTTGCCGTTTTTGGTTCACTGTTTGTTTTTTTCGGCTTTTCGTATGTAGCTGCTGGAGGTTTCAAAGACCTGAAAGGTTATGAGTTCCATGGGTGAGGTAACAGTGCCTTCAAGAGGAATTTAGTGCCATAAAACGGTTTTGAGCTCTAGACAAGGGTAGGACTGCAGTAGCCACACACATTCTCGTTCCCAAGACGTCTCTGCTGGTAGGTTACGGGACATGAGTTGTTTTGTCAAAAGGAACTTAGAATTATCTACAGAAGCCATTTACCTAATAAGAGATCTCCAGACAGATGTAGCTTCCCTCGGGAAGTTTGAATTTGTGTTCCGATGAATACAGTCTTCCAATTTGGCATTAGGCCATTTTCGGGACAGCCCGCGCTTCTTCACTGTGTCCACGCACACAGCATCCGGCAGGGTCTTTTCAGCATTGTACCATGGAGTGGGAGACGTATCCTGCATTCCTCCGTACCTAAAAGTCATACTGGTACAACGTAGAGAAAATATACGAAAGTGGGATATTGTTTAACATCTTCACATGAGAGTTACCGGTCAGCACTTGGAATCTTTGCCAAAGCTGGGCAGCGAGTTCCTGCTCTGACGGTAAACGGCGAAGCTCCAAATCAGGAAGAAGGATAACACTTTACTGTAGGTCTTCATGGTGTAATGACTTTAGGATTTGAAGAGTAAACAGTTCGCTTTGCCGTTTTGTAAAGCAAAGACTTAGCTACAAGCCTTTTCAGATTAATAATTACACTTTTAGATTTTCGGAGAATTAAGATTTCTGATTAGGATAGGAGAGAGGACTGATGAGATGAGCCCTCCTGCCACTGGTAGGATGTCTGTATTTACGTACTAATTACAAAGATAGGGCGGAAATCTTGTTCTCCAGCCATTGCTGCAGCCAGCTACATTATTGATACTCCACGTGTTTTGCTAAGATGGGCTACCGTCGCACGTGTGAGTGTTTCTCAGATACGAAGTTCATTCACTGCCTACAGAAGTCGAACACTCGACCTTGAATCTGCGCATAAACATTGTTGCCCTCAATGTGTATTGCCGCGATCGCATGGTATTCGCTGCTACTCTTACGTATACTGTCTACACCTTATGAACAACTTCTGCAGTCAATGGCCACGTCTGTTAATTATTAGCTTAACTGTGTTTCATCCTCCCATTCCACTTGTACCAAGGTTATAATCCCTGTTTTTTATGTATTTGTTTTAAATTAATTTACGTTATCATTTCAGATAGTTCGTCTCTCCGTTGGTAACGAGAGTTTGGTCCTGTGCGTCCTAGGGGAATGCTCCAACCACAACCGACTACCCACAGCATGAAGTCAGACAACGGAAAAGGATACGATAAGGCCCAAGGTATTGCTTTAGTGAAGTCTCCGATGGCCTCTCATCCCGCACACGCGAAGGAACCCAGCCTCCTGGGATGTATCTCACTGGCCGGTGCTTGACACCCTAGAGCTGTCGGTCTTTGTCCTGGTGGTCCAGGCTTCGTTTGGATTCTAGTTAACTTGCTTCTTCAGTCAGTCCAGATGGCGACGCGTTTCCCGTAGTCATCCTAAGTATCGACCTACAGGGACGGGAACCGTGTATCTATTGTCGTTTCGGATTTTCGAAAGTGGAATGGATAAGACTATGTGAAGCCTGAATTGCTTTGGTTCGCTGCTTTGAGCGTGCATCATGATGATCAGTATTTTATCCAAATATCTCTGCTTGGTGGGACAGCGATATGCAAATGGAAATAGTATCGCATTCACGAGGTATAAAAGGACAGTACATTGGCGCAGCTATCATTCGTCCTCAGGTGTTTCACGGGATAAGTTTTCCTAAGTGATGATCTCACGACGGCAATAACAGACTTTGAACGCGAAATCGTAGTTGGGATAAAACACGTGGGACATTCCGCTTCGGAAATCTTTAAGGAATTTAATAATCCGAGATCCACAGCGTCAAGAATGTGGCGAGGATACCAGATTTCATTCATTACCTCTCACCACGGACAACGCAGTAGCCGATGGCCTTCACTTAATGACCTAGTGCAGATGTGTTCGCGTAGAGTTGCCAGTACTAACAGGCAAGCACCGCTACATGAAATAACAGTAGAATGAAGTTATCTGTCAGGACAATGCAGCGAAATTTGGCTGTGGTAGCAGGCGTCCGACGCCCGTGCCTTTGGTGACAGTACTACGTCACCTGCATCGTCTATCCTGGGAGTCCCGATTTCAGTTTGTAAGATTTGATGGTAGAGTTCGACTGTGGCGAAGACCCCACGAAGGACCAAAGGCGGCGGCTCCATAACGGTGAGGGCTGTGTGTACATAGAATGGACTCTGGTCCAACTGAACCGATCATTCACTGGAAACGGTTATGTTCGGCTACCTGGAGATCATTTGGGACCATCCATGGACTTTATATTCCCAAATAACTATGTCAAGGCACTGGGCCACAATTGTTCGTGCTTGTTTTGCAGAACATTCTGGAAAATTCGAGCGACTGATTTGGCCAACCAGATCGTCAGACGTGATTTCCATAGAACATTTATGTGACATAATCGAGAGGTCAGCTCGTGCACAAAATCATACACCGGAAACATGTATCCAGTTATGGCTACAGACGCAGCATGGATCAATATTTCTGCAAGGGACTTCCAACGACTTATTCAGCCCATGCCACGACGATTTGCTACACTACGCTGGGCAAAAGGAGGTCCGACGCTTTCGGATGACTTTTGTCACCTCAGTGTACATAGATAACACATCCGACAATGTCTTATTAAAGCGTTCTGTGAGGCTATTCGACTGTGGATTGTACTCGATTGTCATCATCTGAGTCACATCGTAACTTTAAATTATCTTTCGACTGGAAAAGTTTTCCATGATCAGAGAGCATCACACAGGGTGCTCCACGCGTCATAATGACGTATTATACAAGAAATTTAGAATTTACGGTGCTTCGGCAGTCGGCACGGATTTTGTAACAGGATCAACGTTTAAGTAGTCAGTGTACGTATTAGTTCCACTTAGTCGACTTCGGGAACCTGCAAAAGAAAAGGTCGATTCCATTTCGGTGGAATACCGCTGCCGGTAAAGGGACTCGTACCATGTACCTAAAGGTTAGTGTAACACGTGCTTGCACTAATGGAATTCCTTACAATGTCTCACATAAAATCTTAGATATGGTCGCTGATACCTTAGTCTACACGATTCCCAGGTGACCAGATGTTGGAGTATCACGGAAATACTTCAGGATCGTTGTCCACAGATCCCCATAGGATCATAGTTCCTCTTATACAATATTCCGTTTATCAGTTGTAATCCTCCTTTGGTCGATTCCCCATAGATAAGGTTTTATAAGGTTTGCTGCAACAGTGTATCCTCCCTCTTTTCAGTAGTAATGTTACTTAATGCAGCGATGATTGGGATTATGTCTAATCTCCTGTGTTCCCCCTAGAGCCCCTTGGAAGGCAGTCAGCGGTATTGTTCTTGCGTCAGGTTTGGAAACCATTGTGACGCCGTACTTCGGAAGGCTCAGTGCCTATCTCACCATTAGACCTGACAGATCCTTCTGGTTAGCTGGTCTTGAGAATGGTGATCAGTAACAACGCTGAATGGAGTGCCAGTGACCCATACAAACGCAAGGAAGTTAGTACTTCTCGGACTTGGAGGATACCCTGGAAACATAAGATGGTTCAAATGGCTCTAAGCACTATGAGACTTCACACCTGAGGTCATCAGTCCCCTCGACTTAGAACTACTTAAAATTAAGCAACCTAAGGACATCACACACATACATGCCCGAGGCAGGATTCTACCCATCGACCGTAGCAGCAGCGCGGTTCCGGACTGAAGCGCCTAGAACAGTTCGGCCACAGTGGCAGGCGAATCATAAGATGTCACCTTTTCAGGATATTCCCGAATGTTTTTATTGGAACTGACCCTCACCCAATGCCGACATCGTCGCTGTGAATATCTGGCACCGCATCCTCGTCCTGCAATGTTAGATGTGAAGAAAATGTTTGTGGTTCTTTAAAGACAAGGAAAGATCTTATCTGAAACTGTAGCGTCTCGGAGCAGTTCTTTCAAGGACGGGTATCAGCACATAAATCATTTACGAGTCGCACACATTCCTAGAAAAGCTTTCCACATGACGAATGTGCTGAGGAGTCGTAAAGTCTGTAACTGCTTTCATTTCTTCTGGACCAGAACAGAATACGTCGCCATTCTCTAAGTGATCCGAGATATTTACTTCCTGGGAGACGGATAGGCATTTATTTCCATGTAGGTGGAGATTTGCAGTCTGAACACACTTCTACACGATTAGCAGTGGTGATAAATAATCTTCATGTCTTCAAAAGACGCTATAGTGTCATTCAGATAGCAAAGGCCTCTATTTAAGGTGTCGAAACAAATTCACCGTCACAAAATTGAAGGTGGCATGACCATTACACAGCCCAAATGGCTAACTTTGAACGCATAGATGTCGTCAATAGTTCTCCCCTTCTGCTTCGTCAACCACGTTTAGCCATTAACCTATCTGCATGTCCAGAGCTGATAAATAGTTTGCGCCCTTCATGCAGTCCAGTAGTGTCATCAATGTTTGGCAGTGGACAGAGATACTTTTCGAGATTTTGTCCAGTTATCGCAGCCGACACAGAAACGCCACGTGCCATCCTTCGCTTGTACAAGGACCGCTGGAGAGGATCAAGGACTGTGGCATGTGGACATGCGGACGTTCCGAAACGAAGTTACGTCATTGTTTTTCTTGAGGAAACTTTACTGCCAAATAAATACACCATGTCATCATGAATTATACTCCTCGTACTAGTCGCTTCGGATGTCAGGGTCTGGATCCCATTGTTCACAGCCCCAGACTGGCCGCATCGGTCTTTCACCTCTTACCTCAATTGAAAGCGGCTCTCTCCGGACTTCACTTGCAAATACATGCTGACGTGGTGCAGGCAGTGCGGCAATTCCATGCATCAGAAGGCGTTGAGTTTTACTAGAGTCCTTTCTTCAAGCGCCACAACAATGTTGATGACGACTATATTGAAAAACATTAAAAGGTTTATAGTTCACGATGCCATGGTGTATTGGTTTTTGGCAATAGATTTTCCATGAGAAAACTGGTAACTAAAATTACTTTCACAACCTTCCTCCTACTATCTTGAAACATCTTCAGCAATTCCTCAGGGACCATCATCTGGCGAGCGCTGGCTAGTTGGCGGATGATTCACAATGTTGACATGGTGTTTTATCAAGAGCAGTTTGATGTCTCTCTTCTCCACTCCGGATTTGAAAGCAGAATTGCTATTACTTGCCAACATGGTCCCCTAGTCAGGCAAGTCATTACACGACTTACCACTTACGTAGCTTAATTCAAACCGAGGCTGCTTTTAAAGAATTATGCAACTAACTATACAAACATTATTTGTAAATTGAAGGTGGAGAGGGAGAGCAAGGAAAGGGAGAAGATCACTGCTATCAGTTGCATCAAGACATTACTCGGAATCAGCGGCGACGAGTGAAATTGTGTACCGGACCGGAATAGAACCTGTATTACTAGTCGCAGTATACTTCATAGAGGATGACCAATGACAGAGATGTCATTGGTATGGTGGGCGTAGTGCATTATCTATGACGTATACTGTGACGAGTTGTATAGCTTTGTAAACTGGAGACTCAGTATGAATTGAGCTACGAACATGCCAAGGTCGTACAAGTCTTTTTAGTCCACAGGGCTATTTTATACGCCATGTTACTTACTATGGAGTTTCCCGTTCTGTATTAGTGTAATACAGATATCGTTTTATGCCATTCAGTGTCTAGCTCGTTTTCGTTTCTTATATTTCTAGCGCTGATGATAGGTATACTGCAGCTGAAATCTACGTATACAATAAAGTACAAATTGAGCCACGGTTGATCCCTGACTTCTGTATAAATTGCATCGCAATCGCCATTTACATTGTTCCCTATTTAAGTCAACCTGACCACATGTATTCACAGGGTATTTACTGACAACACGTTGCATTTTTTCTATGTAGCACGAAATATTGTACATATTAACGTATAACTATGTTTTAGTCTCTTTGTTATCACAATGACGAATACTCGGTGCAAACAGAACGTCAGCATTTGCACTTTTACAGAGTATTCAACAACCTGTTCTTACATTAACGGCCGGCTGTGGTGGCCGAGCGGTTCTAGGCGCTTCAGTCTGGAACCGCTCGACTGTTACGGTCACAGGTTCGAATCCTGCCTCGGGCATGGATGTGTGTGATTTCCTTAGGTTAGTTAGGTTTAAGCAGTTCCAAGTTCTAGGGGACAGATGGCCTCAGATGTTAAGTCCCATAGTGCTCAGAGCCATTTTTTTACATTAACGTCACATACTGATAGCAAGATATAATCCTACAAAACAAAGACGTATTCCGTTTACATTAAGCTTCATAGATCAGTTGAAAAATACGACAATAATTTCGATATAGCTTTTGTCCTTCCTCCAGCAACATGGACGTTATTCCCTGATGTCTTAATACATGACCTATCATGTCCCACCTTCTTTACAGTGTTTTCCATATGTTTCTTGCCTCGCTGATTCTGCGGAGAACCTTCACATTCCTTAGCGGTCCACCTAATTTTCAACATTCTTCTGTAGTACCACTTCTCATAAGCTGCGATTCTTTCTGATCCGGTGTTCCCAATGTCCATGATTCAGTGCCATACAATACTGTGCTGCAAATATTCATTCTCAAAAATTTCTTCTTCGAATCAAGTCCTATATTTCCTACTGCTAGACTTCTGTTGGACAGATATTCCCTCTCTATTTTTGCTAGTCTGTTCTTTATTTGCTCCTTGATTTGCTCCCTCTGCATCATGGCAACCAATTTCGATGTTAAGTTTATCGCTAATCCCAGTTCTGCAGTTCCTCATTAGTTTCGCCTTGCTTGGTTTATCTGTATCCACATTTTGTATTCATTGAGTTATCTATTCCATTCAACAGTTCCTATAGTTCTTCTTTAGTTTCACTGAGGATGCCTGTGTCATCAGTGATCTTGTAATTGATTTCCATTCGCCATAAATTTCAATCCCAGCATTGCTAATTATCTTCATATCCGTTATTGGTTCTTCGATGTGTAGATGGAATATTAGGGGCGGAAGACAGCTGCCCCGTCTTACACAGTTCTCAGTCCGAGCACGTCTTTCCTGGTCCTCCATTCTTGTTGTTCCCTCTTGGTTACGCACGTATTGTGCAGCACTAGTTTTACCCTAAAATTTACTCCTACTGTTTAAAAAAAAATGAATAGCTTCCTCCATTTTAGGTTTTCCAACGATTCTTCTTCGTTCTATGAAGGTATCTTGATTTTTCAAATTTAAAACACCAGAAGTGATTCTCTGTCTTTACCATGCCTAAAGCCAAACTCATCGTCATCTAACACAATCTCACTTTACTTTTCCACTATTCTGTATATTATTCTTGCCAGCAGCTTTCGTGGACGAGCTGTTGAGGTGACCCATCCGTACTTACTTGACAGCAAGTCATCCATAACTCTGTTAAATTCTGCTGTAACAGTGAATCCCCTATGTCTTCCACATCGACTCGCATTTCTTCTTACAACAAGAACCTTCTCACTTGGGCTTTCCACGTGTTCTTTCCGCGGGTCGACTGTCACCTCTGCGAGTAGCAGTGGAATTCCCACTGCACTTCTTACGTTGCTACTCTTGTTTTTAATTTCACCGAAGTTGCTTTCATGTCGAATCAGACCTTCCGAAGACAATTTGGTTCCGATTTCTTCACGTTCCTCCTGAAGCTATTTCTCTTTGGCTTCCGAAACTTCCTATTTCCTTCATTCCTAAGCATCTTGTTTTACTGTATTCTCGTTTTTACACTTGCTTCTTTCGTCGATCAGTTGAAGTATTTCTTCTGGTTCTTCTCCCCTAACGATGATTCTAAGACTTGCAGAGGTATGCTTGGATCGGTATACATCCCCATAGTCGCTGCTTCCTGTAATACGTCACCAGGAAAGTGTACAGAAGGGCTGGCGTTTATCCGATCGCCTCAAACGGACGCGTGATTCATCGCTGAACAATAGAGTATGTATCTCAGTATCCCAGTTGACACAGTGCCAGTCTTAACAAGTATGGCATGTCATTCAATGTCCCAGTTGACACCTTACCATTCTTACCCAGTACTGTGTATGTGGTATGATGCAAAGCGTAAAAGACGTATGCCAAGCCAAGATCAGAACCCAGTTTCCAAAGTTCTGTTAATGATTGCGGATTTTAGCTGTTGTCATCAGATCATCCATCAGAGCCAGTTGAACAATCATAGAATATTCTCCTGCTGGAGTCTTGCTCACAGTTTTGGGCACAGTGTCGCCATGAAACCATTTCGACACCACTCGTTCTGAAGTATTCGTAATGCAGCCATCTGTTAGTGTTATGTATCAATAGGATACTGCCATGTCTCTCATTCCAATGATTAAGTTTTCCTCGAAGTCCGAAAGATGGCTACAAGCCGCAAATGCATCCAAGTGAATATTTCCATTAACGTTAGACACACCAAAAGGACATGGCCTTTCAGATCATGATGCACAAATTTTAACTATAAAATATTTTTGTGCTGCATCACGTGTTAAATATAGTCATCAGCTATTTAGGAAAGCTGATCCAGTTGCTGTAGAGACATTTGTAAACCTCATCAAGGAACAAGAGTGGCAAGATGTTAATAGCGCTGATACAGTAGACGATAAATATAATGCTTTTCTCAAGACTTTGAAAGTTGCTTTCCGTTAGAACGTTCAAAATAGGGTACTAGCACAAACAGGCAGCCTGGGTGGCTGACTAGAGGGATAAGAATATCTTGTAGAACAAAGTGGCAATTATATCAAACCGTTAGAAACTGTCAAAATCTAAATGCAGCAGCCCATTACAAACAGTATTGTAAGGTGCTTACAAATGTTATTAGGAAGGCAAAAAGTATGTGAAATGCAGATAGAATAGCTAAGTCTCAGGATAAAATTAAAACCATATGGTCAGTCGTAAAGGAAGTGGCTCGTCTGCAGAGACAGGTAGAGGATATAGAATCAGTGCGTAGTGGGAATGTCCGTGTTACTGATAAGTCGCATATGTATACAGTATTTAATAATCACTTTCTGAATATAGCAGGTGAACTAAATAGAAACCTAGTCCCAACAGGGAATCATATAGCGCTCTTAGAAAAAAGTGTTCCGAGACTGTTACCTGAAATGCTCCTCCATGATACTGACAAGAGGGAGATTGAGTTAATAATTAAATCACTAAAGACCAAGAATTCTCATGGATATGACGGGGTATCTCGCAGAATACTGAAGTATTGTTCTATGTATGTTAGCCCAGTACTTAGCCATATCTGTAACTTTTCCTTTAGGAGTGGTCGGATTCCTGACCGATGAAAGTACTCGGTAGTGAAGCCACTTTATGAAAAGGGAGACATTGATAATGTTGACAATTTTAGACCTATTTCTATGCCATCGGTGTTTGCTAAAGTTATCGAGAAGGTTGTATATACAAGGTTACTGGAACATTCAAATTCACATAATTTGCTGTCAAATGTACAGTTTAGTTTTAGAAATGGTTTAACAACTGAGAATGCTATATTTTCTTTTCTCTGTGAGGTTTTGGACGGATTAAATAATAGGTTGCGAACGCTAGGTGTTTTCCTTGATTTAACGAAGGCTTTTGACTGTGTTGACCAGAAAATATTACTGCAGAAGTTGGACCAATATGGTGTAAGGGGAGTAGCTCACAATTGGTTCGCCTCTTACTTTAAGAACAGAAAGCAGAAGGTAATTCTCCGCAATATTGAGAGTGGTAGTGATGTTCAGTCCCAATGGGGCACTGTTAAGTGGGACGTTCCCCAAGGGTCGGTGCTGGGGCCACTGCTGTTTCTTATTTATATAAATGATATGTCTTCTAGTATTACAGGTGATTCAAAAATATTTCTGTTTGCTGATGACACCAGCTTGATAGTGAAGGATCTTGTGTGTAATATTGAAACAGTATCAAATAAAGTAGTTCATGAAATAAGTTCGTGGCTTGTGGAAAATAATTTGATGCTAAATCACAGTGAGACTCAGTTTCTACAGTTTCTAACTCACACTTCAACAAGAACCGATATTTTGATCAGACAGAATGGTCATATTATAAGCGAGACGGAACAGTTCAAGTTCCTAGGCGTTCGGATAGATAGTAAGCTGTTGTGGAAAGCCCATGTCCAGGATCTTCTTCAGAAACTAAATGCTGCCTTATTTACCATTAGAACAGTATCTCAAATGAGTGACACTTCAACATGAAAAGTAGTCTACTTCGCATATTTTCATACGCTTGTGTCGTATGGTATTATTTTTTGGGGTAATTCTTCTGATTCAAAAGGGGAATTATTGGCTCAAAAACGGGCTGTTCGAGCTATATGTGGTGTAAGTTCGAGAACCTCTTGTCGACCCCTATTCAATAGTCTGGGAATTCTGACATTGTCCTCACAGTATATATTTTCTTTAATGTCGTTTGTTGTTAGCAACATTAGCCTATTCCCAAGAGTTATTCACTCAGTTAATACTAGGCAGAAATACAATCTGCATGTGGAATGCACTTCCTTGACTCTTGTGCAGAAAGGAGTGCAGTATTCTGCTGCATCCATTTTCAATAAGCTACCACAAGAACTCAAAAATCTTAGCGGTAGCCCAAACTCTTTTGAGTCTAAACTGAAGAGTTTCCTCATGGCTCACTCCTTCTATTCTGTCGAGGAGCTCCTGGAAGAGCTAAAAAATTAACCAAATTCCAGTGTTACATTGTTGATTTTCTTTATTAAAACTTACGACTTGTCACCCGAATATTTTTTTTAATTTCATTTTATCTGTTTCTAATATCGTGTTATAATTTCATGTATTGACTCGTTCCATGACCATGGAGACTTCTCCTTAATTAGGTCCCACGGAACAATAAATAAATAATTAAATCAAGTAAGCTTACCATTCATCGCCCGTAAATAAGCGTTTTCGATAATAGAAATAAGCTGACATGGGGATAAAATTGGATTCAACATTTGCCACACTCGAGGGAACACTATAACGTCAGTGGAGCAGCGTTCGATCCAGATGTCATGGTATAATGCATTCCATTTCCGTGAGTGTACATCATTCGACCGCGTCCTGAATGGTACCTCGTAGAGCAAAGTGAGAGAATGCCGTGGATAGTCGTAAAGAACTGCTTTGGATGGAGGATGCAGTTTAACAAAATCTCAGTACTACGGACTTCACTAATTCGGAATATATGATAGGATTTTTTTCGTTTTGTTTTTCTTATTTATTTTAGAATTTTTGAAAATTGAAAAATGAAAACTGTCTTATTCACAAAACTATAACAGAAAAGAAACAACTCAGAAATAATCAGACACAATCAGACAAATCTGTCAGACAACACACTTTTTAAGTACATTTCTTAGTGCAATATCAAATGTTCAGGGAATTAGAATTATAAGCGCAGATGCTTCCTTTCGTGACTGAGAACGTTGTTCTGAACAACATAAAGTCAGTATTTACTTCATTTGCAGAGTATTTATTGCAGCTATTAAGAGTAGTACGTTTTTAGGCTAGTAAGTAGCGTGGCTCAAGCAAGCAATTACATTTCTTTCTTTTTTGCCATCTGCAGCAAATCGGTATTTAAGTGTGGACGCAACGCGGGAAGTCTATAGCGACAGGTGTAGTCCACATTGCGGCTCAGTTAGGAGCACCCATAAAACGTCAGAAAGTAAGTTATGTTACGTGTTTATGGGAAGACTGTTAGACGCAGAGAAAAAGACAACTCTCTATAAACGCACATGACCACTGCCGTTACATTTATCACCACTGGTTCAACACAACGATCTCCTCCCGGTTGTTTGCCGTGTAATCCCTTACATCTCTCCAATCCCGAATGATCACCCCCCCCCCCCCCCCAACTGCCACACCCAACCGTTCACCACCCAAATTCCTGAACATCTAACACATCTTCTGTAAACGTACATACCCCTTCCGCCTCAGACACACACAAACACACACACACACACACACACACACACACACACACAAACACAGAAAAGTGTGCGCATCTTGTTGTTGTGGTCTTCAATCAGAGACTGGTTTGATGCAGCTCTCCATGCTACTCTATCCTGTGCAAGCTTCTTCATCTCCTTCTTAATCTGCTTAGTCTGTTCATCTTTTGGTCTCCCTCTACGATTTTTATCCTCCACGCTGCCCTCCTATACTAAATTGGTGATCCCTTGATGCCTCAGAACATGTCTTACCAACCGATCCCTTCTTCTAGTCAAGTTGTGCGACAAACTCCTCTTCTCCCCAATTCTATTCAGTACCTCCTCATTAGTTATGTGATCTACCCATCTCATATTCAGCAGTCTTCTGTTGCACCACATTTCGAAAGCTTCTATTCTTTTCTTGTCCCAACTATTTATCGTCCAAGTTTCACTTCCATACATGGCTACACTCCATACAAATACTTTCAGAAACGACTTCCTGACAGTTAAATCTATACTCGATGTTAACAAATTTCTCTTCTTCAGAAACGATTTCCTTGCCATTGCCAGTCTACATTTTATATCCTCTCTACTTCGACCATCATCGGTTAATTTGCTCCCCAAATGGCCAAACTCTAGCTATCTCATTTCCTAATCTAATTCCCTCAGCATCACCCGACTTAATTCGACTACATTCCATTATCCTCGTTTTGCTTTTATTAATGTTTATTGCATATCCTCGTTTCAAGACATTGTCCATTCCGTTCAACTGCTCTTTCAGGTCCTTTGCTGTGCGCAGAGAATTAAGAAAAATTATAATAAACATAAGCGTTGTGCTGAATGCGAGACACATAGAACTACAGTACTATTTATTTTGTAAAGTTTTACGAATGCCCAACGGTAAAGACCGGCTGCCGTGTCATCCTCAGCCCTGAGGCGTCGCCGGGTAAGGATACATTGCGGCGTGTGGTCAGCACAACGCTCTCCCGGCCATTCTCAGTTTTCGTGACAAGGGCCGCTACTTTTCAGTCAAGTACTCAATTACCCTCACAAAGGCTGAATGCAACCCCTTTGTCAGCAGCATTCGCCAACCCGGACGGTGAGCCATCCAAGCGCTAGCCAAGCACGAGAACGCTTAACTTCAGTGATCTACACTCCGACAACGCCGCTGCCCAAAATGGGATACAGCCGATGAAAAGACCAATGCAGCATAAATAAAAGTAGGTTCAAAAACGGCAGAAATTTAATGTACAGCCACGTTTCTTTCGGCCTCGAACCCTGCTAACAACGAAGAAAATTGCTCTGATTTTCAGTATATTCAAATAAGAGGCAACTACTTCATAAATAAATTGTACGCTAATTTGGCAAGGAAATACTATTCTTAACGTGTAGATACCAAAACGTAGAGACAAAATATGTATCCATGTTCCAGGAATGACTACAGAAGATGGTTTTTAATGAAAGTGAAAGGCATCTGGTGAAGAAATGCAGCAAGCTGAAGACGGTAAATCAATTACAACTTACTAAATTGCTTTACTTCGGGGTGCACTCAGCCTCGTAATGCCAATTGAGGAGCTAGTCGACCGAATGCTAGCGGCTTCGGTCAAGAATACCATCATAACGACCGGGAGTGCGGTGTGCTGACCCCACGCCCCTCATATCCGCATCCTCCACTGAGGATGACACGGTGGTCGGATGGTCCCGGTAGGCCACTCGTGGCCTGAAGACGGAGTGCTAAATTTCTTTACAAATAAGAGATGGTAAGCTCGTGCTAGAGCACGGTAGCCTCCTTTGTGGTTAGTGAGCCGCTCGTAGGCGTAGGAGAGCCCGGGGCGACAGAGAAAGTAGCTGAGGTAGAGGCGCCTCCAGTGGTCCGCAGCTGCGCGACGCAAGTGGGTCAAGGGCGCGACCACCGGCAGAGCCACGCGTAACCGCTGTTCGGCGGGCTTCGCTGCGATGATCACTGCGTGCGCCTCCTAGGCAACGCTTCATGTCGGCCCACTGAGCCCATCTTTGCTGACGAAACACTGGCAGTCTATCATACCATGTCGTAGCCTACATTGGTACTCGCTAACAGGACACTAAAATTTTTACGTACCGCGTAATAACCGATAGGACAACATACATCATTTTTCCACCTTTATTTACGTTTCTTATCAGAGATATGCACTGAGATGCTGAAGTAACTGGTATCAACATGTGTATTGAAATACAGAGATATGTAAACAGGGAGAATACCGCGCTGCGGTCGGCAACGGCTATATTATTAGTCTTATATAGGCGTCTTATACAGGCGTCTGCCACAGTAATTAATCGGTTACTGCTGCTACAATGGCAGGTTATCAAGATTTAAGTGAGTTTGAATGTGGTGTTATAGTCGGCGCACGAGTGATGGGACACAGCATCTCCGTGGTAGAGATGAAGCGGGGATGTTCCCGTACGACCATTTCACAAGTGTACCGTGGATAACAGGAATCCGGTATAACTTCAAATCTCCGACATCGCTGCGGCCGGAAAAACATCCTGCAAGAACGGGGCCAAGGACGACTGAAGAGAATCCTTCAGAGTTACAGAAGTACAACCATTCCGCAATTTGCTGCAGTTTTCAATGCTGGGCCATCAGGACTCATGCGTGTAGCCTTGATGACTGCACGACGCAAAGCTTTATGCCTTGCCTGGGCTCGTCAACACCGACATTGGACTGTTGATGACTGGAAACATGTTGCCTGGTCACACCAGTCTTGTTTAAAATTGTATCGAGCGGACTGACTTGTACGGGGAATGGAAGCAACCTCATTAATTTATGGACCCAGCATATCAGCAGGGGACTCTTATAGCTGGTGGAGGCTTTCTCATGGTGTGGGGCGTGTGCAGTTCGAGTCGTATCGTGCCCCTGATACGTGTAGATACGACTCTGACAGGTGAAACGCACGTGAGCATCCTGTCTGATCACCTGCATCCATTCATGTCCACTCCGACGGAGTTGGGCAATTACAGCAGGACAATGCGACATCCCACAGGTCCAGAATCGCAACAGAGTCGCTCCAGGAACACTCTTCTGAGTTTAGACACTTCCGCTGGCCACCAAACTCCTTAGACGTGATCATTATTGAGCATTTCTGGGATGCCTTGCAAAGCGCTGTTCACAACAGATCTCCACTCCCACGTACTCTTACGGATTTATGGTCAGCCCTGTAGGATTCATGGCGACAGTTTCCTCCAACACTAATTCAGACATTAATCGAGTCCATGCCACGTCATGTTGCGGCACTTCTGCCTGCTCTCGGGGGCATACATGATTTTAGGCAGGTGTACCAGTTCTTTGGCTCTCCAGTGTATACTACGAAGATTAATACACTACAAACAGAATAGTTATTTAACCCCCAACTTCCTCCCCACCCTACTCGATCTTGAATGGAAGTAATATTTCTTCGGTCTGAGGTTCATGAATTAGGATCCGCACCATTGCACTTATCCCTGCTCTTGGTTTCATGATGTGGACTCTCTTCCACGTACTTCTCGGCTGCTTATCCTGTTATAAGAACAAAATGACTCCAATGCTACACTTAACTGGTTTCTTGTAAGAACGCTGTACTTCATGAAAGTTTCTTAATTTTATCTAATATTCTTTCCTCCATTTTTTCATAAAATGATTTTGAAATTTTTCTCGTAGTTTTGCTTCTCTTCGCAGATCTTTGTAGATACACGGTTCAGGACCTGTAGTAATTTTAGTTAACCATTCTCCTCTTAAGAAACGGCTTAGTATCAGAGCATCTGATTCCCCAAGTGTGATAAATCGTAAGTTGATAGCGGCTTCTATTTGTACTAATAAAAATCTAAGATGTCTACTAGACATTTTCCCGGGATCTTCCGGAGGCAACGTTTCGTAGTTCCTACTGTGCATTCTATATCTGTCTTCGTCATCGTCCTTTGAACTGATGTCATTCACGAACCATTACAGAATGTACACAACAAACAACAAATATTGTGCTGTCTTAGACAAACGTTACGGAGTAGCAGTCGAAGATTGTAGTACAACAAACAAGAGACGACGCTGTTTGCCCTCTAATATATACAGCGTTAAAACTTTAACTACTCTGTGTCCTTGCACGTAACATTCAAGTTTTGTCAATGAATATGAGTTAATATGCTCGTTGACTAATATGCGCCCGTCAGGAAATACGTACTAGTCAAATGCGAGTGATGAAGTAATCTGATTACAGTCTGTCTCCGTTCTTGCCGCCATTGGAGAACGTGAAACAAGCGGAAGTTGTTTGGTTCTTATCTTTTTCGTCTAGAATCTGCTTCTTTCACAACAAATCACAACATTCTGGATTTCGGCACCATTACACGTTTCGTATTACTGACTGACAGGGCAACATACATCGTTCTTACAGCTTTATTTACGTTACTAGTCAGAGATATATAATAAAAGGATACAACGATTAATACACTAAAAATGAGTATTTATTTAACCATCAATACGGATAATCCTCATAATAATAAACGTACTAATGATAACGCTGTTTGGTCATAACAAAGTTACTGTTAAAGAGGTATCGTATAATAGCACATGGAAACAAATTTTTTCATACACTTAACTTGCTCTGCGGCTTGTTAACTTGACAGAATTACTGGCACAAAATTTCACTGAAATAACTGAAGCAGAGAAGCAGCAGCACAAGCAATATTTAAATGAAAGCATAGTTAAGACGAGACACACATTTTTTTAAATATTTTGTCGAACTGCGCCACTGAATAACTGATCCATCCTCACTCTGTATTAAGATCAATTGCAACTGTTTCTTAAACAGACAAATTGTCGTTATCGTCTTCATTTCACTATCGTAAGATTATCTTACGATGAGGAAGTATACTTTGAAGGTACTTTGCATTGCTACGTAAGGTGTTTCACATTTCCAATTACAGGCATCTAGGGGCTGTAGAGAGGAGCTAGTACATATATTCTATATACGGAAATGTGCCGTTTGGATGCTAAAGAAGTTTAAGCGTCGGATCACTTTCTTATCTCCCGCACACAGCGGAAACTGTGAGTGAGTGAACAGTGTGCTCTACAAACGCTTATGACAGGCCACGTTTAGGGTACTCGTGGTCGGGTTCTCTTCTGCGTGACGAAGCACGTCCTCCTCAAAACTGAGAGCGCGGCGCGGCGAGTACGACAGTCAACCCACCTAATTACGAAGGTTACCGTTTCTGGCTACCATACAAGTCGGACGAAAATGATTGTGTTGCCATACTTCCAACCGACACTGATCACGGGGCCGTCTTCTCAGACTGTGCGTGGACCATAAAGCGGTAAATACGAAAGTGATCAGACCTTCAGACATACACTCCTGGAAATGGAAAAAAGAACACATTGACACCGGTGTGTCAGACCCACCATACTTGCTCCGGACACTGCGTGAGGGCTGCACAAGAAATGACCACACGCACGGCACAGCGGACACACCAGGAACCGCGGTGTTGGCCGTCGAATGGCGCTAGCTGCGCAGCATTTGTGCACCGCCGCCGTCAGTGTCAGCCAGTTTGCCGTGGCATACGGAGTTCCATCGCAGTCTTTAACACTGGTAGCATGCCGCGACAGCGTGGACGTGAACCGTATGTGCAGTTGACGGACTTTGAGTGAGGGCGTATAGTGGGCATGCGGGAGGCCGGGTGGACGTACCGCCGAGTTGCTCAACACGTGGGGCGTGAGGTCTCCCCAGTACATCGATGTTGTCGCCAGTGGTCGGCGGAAGGTGCAGGTGCCCGTCGACCTGGGACCGGACCGCAGCGACGCACGGATGCACGCCACGACCGTTGGATCCTACGCAGTGCCGTAGAGGACCGCACCGCCACTTCCCAGCAAATTAGGGACACTGTTGCTCCTGGGGTATCGGCGTGGACCTTTCGCAACCGTCTCCATGAAGCTGGGCTACGGTCCCGCACACCGTTAGGCCGTCTTCCGCTCACGCCCCAACATCGTGCAGCCCGCCTCCAGTGGTGTCGCGACAGGCGTGAATGGAGGGACGAATGGAGACGTGTCGTCTTCAGCGATGAGAGTCGCTTCTGCCTTGGTGCCAATGATGGTCGTATGCGTGTTTGGCGCCGTGCAGGTGAGCGCCACAATCAGGACCGCATACGACCGAAGCACACAGGGCCAACACCCGGCGTCATGGTGGGAGCGATCTCCTACACTGGCCGTACACCACTGGTGATCGTCGAGGGGACACTGAATAGTGCACGGTACATCCAAACCGTCATCGAACCCATCTTTCTACCATTCCTAGACCGGCAAGGGAACTTGCTGTTCCAACAGGACAATGCACGTCCGCATGTATCCCGTGCCACCCAACGTGCTCTAGAAGGTGTAAGTCAACTACCCTGGCCAGCAAGATCTCCGGATCTGTCCCCCATTGAGCATGTTTGGGACTGGATGAAGCGTCGTCTCACGCGGTCTGCACGTCCAGCACGAACGTTGGTCCAACTGAGGCGCCAGGTGGAAATGGCATGGCAAGCCGTTCCACAGGACTACATCCAGCATCTCTACGATCGTCTCCATGGGAGAATAGCAGCCTGCATTGCTGCGAAAGGTGGATATACACTGTACTAATGCCGGCATTGTGCATGCTCTGTTGCCTGTGTCTATGTGCCTGTGGTTCTGTCAGTGTGATCCTGTGATGTATCTGACCCCAGGAATGTGTCAATAAAGTTTCCCCTTCCTGGGACAATGAATTCACGGTGTTCTTATTTCAATTTCCAGGAGTGTATTTACATCCTAACGCTACTTTTATGGAAATGGTTTCCTTAGCAAAGCTTTATCTAGTAATTACCTTTACAACAGCTCGAAGCTCTAATAGGAATTGTGAAACACCCTATTTATATGATCTCTCATTTACGTTGACCTCAAATAATATTTTTGTCCAAAGAGACGTTAACCAGTCCGATTGCCTTTAACTTTGTACATTATGATGAAATGAACACAACTACGTCTTTTCTAGATACCACCGTGCGTTTTTGATTTGGTAACACATCTTTACCTGAAGACCAGCTCGAAAACGTTTCACAATATACTATTCCCCCAAAAATGATGTTTATAAAAGCTTAACTTAAAGTTGACTTCGATTCTCCTGGACCAGGTTGAAGTGCTATACCTGGAGAGACGTAACTCGTCTGTTTGCCATAGAGGAAGGGTCATGTGAGTAGATTACATCATGGAGAAGGTGGTGGAAATTTTACTCATTTACAGAGAATGTATGTTGGCTGAACTGTAAACGCAGCAATATTTCATTATTACAGTTTTGTACTACGTCTTTAATAACATCATATTCACATGGATGGTACTCTGCAATACGTTACTGGGGAGAGAAAGTGGAATATCGAATATAAAATTTAGGATGCTATTTCATAATACATAGTGCAGGTAATATCATAGTAACAATCGAAGTTACAAGAAGCCAATTATGCTGGTTGATGTGCCAACTTCAAATTTTTAAAACTACTGCCCTTTTCCCCACAGCTTCACTTCCCCATACCTATGTCACATGTAATGTGCACTTCACTTGGGCCATCTCCTCCTCTCCTCTCTCTCTCTCTCTCTCTCTCTCTCTCTCTCTCTCTCTCTCTCTCCATCAATTCGTCACCTCCCTACTTCCCTGCCTTCCTCTGTGTCCAGGTATTACTCCCACCTCTTACACTCCATTTCCTCCTCACCTTGCTCTGCCCATCTCCTCCACCTCCTTCTCCTCTGTCCATCTCCTCCTCTCCATTGAGTCATTAATCTCCTTCTTCCCCTTCTCCCTGCCAAACTCTTCGTGCCCTACTCTCATCCTACTCATCCCATCTGCGTCGTCTCGCTCTCTATCCTTTTCAACCTTCCCCCAGGCATGACCATCTACACGTGTAGTAACAGCTGATAAAGCAAGCCAGTACTACCCCCACAACACACTTCTCTACCAGTGCTGCTTAACTGATAAGTGTTTGGAAACCGATTTTATCTCATGATATGTAGGCTACATTAAAAAGCAGGCCAATAAAGCGGGTTGAAACTATTCGAACATGACTTTTCTTTCAGGAAGTTTACAATCCAGGGGCTGGAAAACTGTTTCTTACCCCTGATGTGTAGACTGCACTGCAAAGCTGGTCGATAAGGTACATCAGTACTACACAACAGTCTTGTCATGTTGCGCAGCCTGTATGGCAGTAACTTCTAAAACACACATGTCTGTATCTCTGTAAATATTAGTGCTAAATGTCTCAAGTTGGTCCTTTCGGGGCTAGAGTTTGTGTGTCAAATTTGGCCTGCTGTTGTCCAGGCGCCTGAGAGGATTTCTTACACATACATACATATGCTCAGGGTGATTTAGATATGGGTAAGTATGAAAAATTGTCATAGAGAAGTGCATAGCAAGGTACTATGAGTATCAGAAAATGGTATGTTATATTGATGTGAAAGATCATGGTCACTCTCCACATCCCAACTGAATCTCAACTGGTGATGTAAAGAGGTTGTGTTATGGCAAGTATATCAGCAAGGCATGGAAGAAGGAGGGAAATTCCCTAATATGAATGACTTTCACAAATGCAGATTGCTTTGGACTGAAGTTTGGGAATGAGCATCTTGCAGCGAAAGCTCAGGTGAACTACAAGAAGTTGAATGAACGCGCTTTACCACAGAACGAGGAGGTCCAAGGCTTGTCTGTCCTATAAACCTTACTATTGCAATTAGCATGGGGTCATAACTGGAAAATTTTCGCCTTGTTATTTTCTTCCTACTTCAGATCAAAAGGCATATCCCGATATGCTACTTTCAGATGAATGGCTCCTCTAAACATTCATCACAGCAGAGATACAAGCCGGTGGCAGCAGTTCCACGATATGAGGAACTATCACCTGGGGTTTCACATGGCCAGCATTAGTAATCGAAGGCACCATCACTGCTACGGATTACGTGAACATTGCTGTGAATCACCTGCATCCCTTCATGTGTAATGTCTTAATTTAATTGTGTTGGTAAGATAAAGCTTCACTAATTAAGCTAGACGTATCTGTTAGGGTTAAATAAGTAAAATAGATTTTACTGGACTGGACTCCATTTTTTTTTAATCATTCGCTCTTGCGTCAACTTCTTCATCTCAGAGTAGCACTTGGACCTTACATCCTCAATTATGTGTTCAAGATACTTAAATCTCTGTCATCGTCCGCAATTATTCCGCCCTACAGCTCCTTCTGTTAGCGTAAGAGTTATTTACTGATGTCAACACAGGTCCTAGAATTGTGTCGATGCTTCTTGTCAGTGTCTTTCATACGTTCCTTCCTTCGCAGGAATCAGACTTCGCTTTGCTAAGGAACGCCCTCTTTGCCTATGCTATTCTGCTCTTTATGTCCTTCTTGCTTCGTCCGTCATGTGTTATTTTGCTTCCCAGGTAGTAAAATTCCTTACCTTCGTCTAATTTGTAGCCACATATTTCTATAAAGTGTTTCTTTAATCTCATGCCTGCTATTCCTATTACTTTCACAGTCCTCAGATTACTCTCAATCCATATTCTGTACTCACTGGACTGTTCAATTCATCACACAGGTCCTGTGATTTTTCTTCACTTTGAATGAGGGTAGCGACAGTGTTATCAACCATTTTGATCCCAATCTTGAACCTATCTTTTCTTGAGTTTATAGATAGAAGGGTAGAGTGTGAGAGACTCTCTCCCTGTCACGTACCCATTGTAATCCGCGCACTTAGTTCTGGATCATCCATTCTTACCTTTTGGTTCTTGTACATACTGCAGATTACCTTTCTTTCCTATAGCTTACTCCTAGTTGTCTCAGAATATGAAACACTTTACACTTTTTATTTTTGCGAATGATTCCTCTGGGCTGATAAATGGTAAGATCGAGTCTTAATTTTCATTACATCTTTCTTCCATTAATGAAGCCCGGATCGCTTCACTGGTGCCTTTCTTCTCAGTTCTTCCGTAAGTTATTATTGTCAACAACTTGGATGACTGAGCTGTTACGCTGATTGTGCAAGTCTTGGATTGCTTATCAACGCCTGCTGATATATTTTGCCAAAGTATGGTGCTATGACTCCAGTCCCATAGATTCTACACACCAACCTGAATAATCATTTGGTTTTTTGTTTTGACACTTCCCCCAGTTACTTTAGAATTTTTGAAGGAATATTACCTAGGCCCTTTCCCTTATTAACCACAGTGCTAGATCCCATATAACTTCGAATTCGACTGCTGTCTCTTTTCCTAACACGAAAAAAGAAAGGCCCTCACTCTCGTACAGGCCTTCCACCGACCCACTCACTTTTCTGCAGTTCACAGTGAAATTCCCATGACATTCTCTATGTTGACGGCTTTGCTTTTAATTTCAGGGGAGATCCGTTTCTTTCTATATGATGCAACAGTCCTTCCGACAATTTCTTCTTTTTAGATCTCTTCACATTATTCCTTCAGCCATTTCATCTTGGCTTCCCTACGTTTCCTGTTTAGGTTATGGTTAAGTGACATACCGCTGCAATCATGTCTTCCATGAACATTTAGGTACTTACTCCTTTTGCCGAATAAATGAAATATTTTTTTCTGATAATCTAGGTTTCTTCACAGTTACTTTCCTTCTAACTATATTTGTTTGTGCGACTCCTGAATAGCCCTTTAGAGAGATATATGTACATCTTCAACTGAACTACCTATTGTTATACGAGGGTCGTTCAGAAAGTAAGTTCTGATCGGCCGCGAAATGGAAAACAAAGTGAAAACCAGAAACGTTTAATTTGCAGCAGTTAGGTACACCTTCCACCTACTTCTCTATGTAGTCGCAACTCCAGCTTCGAGTGTTGTAGTAATGTATCAACTTTCCAATAACCTCGTCATTGAAAGCAGCTGCCTGTGCTTTCGGCCAGTTATCTGCAGTGGTCTGCAGCTCGATGTCCGTGGAAAAATCTTCTCTTCATAGCCAGCGGCTGTTGTGAGAAGAGATGAAACTCAAAGTGAGACAATTCAGGAATGTATTGTGGGTGAATTACACTTCTCATCGGAAACGCTGCAGGAACGTCTTCGTTTCCCCTGCAATGTGCGGCCGAGAATTGGCATGAGGAAGGAAATGTCGACAGTTGTGTTATGTGGGCTGCATGACACAGGCGAAATCTCTAACCAGGCCCTCTAACTCGGCGGGAGACGCTATTCCCTCCGCATCTTTACGTGTTCACTGTTCACTCAGAACTGAAAAGAGCGACGCGACACGATCGACCGACATACTAGAGACACTGCCCAACACATCTGTGCAAAGCTGTACCGGGTTTTCCCAGTGGTTTCCATTTGGCAACCGATCAGAAATTACTTTGTGGATAACCCTCGCGTTCACTGTCACAGCCTAAGATAACTTGAAACGCGTCTCGTCTTCATTCATCACTTCATTTCACATAGATTTTTATGTCTATTGTTTTAAACTTCAGTCTATAATCCATAATTGTTATATTGTGATCAGCATATACACTCCTGGAAATTGAAATAAGAACACCGTGAATTCATTGTCCCAGGAAGGGGAAACTTTATTGACACATTCCTGGGGTCAGATACATCACATGATCACACTGACAGAACCACAGGCACATAGACACAGGCAACAGAGCATGCACAATGTCGGCACTAGTACAGTGTATATCCACCTTTCGCAACAATGCAGGCTGCTATTCTCCCATGGAGACGATCGTAGAGATGCTGGATGTAGTCCTGTGGAACGGCTTGCCATGCCATTTCCACCTGGCGCCTCAGTTGGACCAGCGTTCGTGCTGGACGTGCAGACCGCGTGAGACGACGCTTCATCCAGTCCCAAACATGCTCAATGGGGGACAGATCCGGAGATCTTGCTGGCCAAGGTAGTTGACTTACACCTTCTAGAGCACGTTGAGTGGCACGGGATACATGTGGACGTGCATTGTCCTGTTGGAACAGCAAGTTCCCTTGCCGGTCTAGGGATGGTAGAACGATGGGTTCGATGACGGTTTGGATGTACCGTGCACTATTCAGTGTCCCCTCGACGATCACCAGTGGTGTACGGCCAGTGTAGGAGATCGCTCCCCACACCATGATGCCGGGTGTTGGCCCTGTGTGCCTCGGTCGTATGCAGTCCTGATTGTGGCGCTCACCTGCACGGCGCCAAACACGCATACGACCATCACTGGCACCAAGGCAGAAGCGACTCTCATCGCTGAAGACGACACGTCTCCATTCGTCCCTCCATTCACGCCTGTCGCGACACCACTAGAGGCAGGCTGCACGATGTTGGGGCGTGAGCGGAGGACGGCCTAACGGTGTGCGGGACCGTAGCCCAGCTTCATGGAGACGGTTGCGAATGGTCCTCGCCGATACCCCAGGAGCAACAGTGTCCCTAATTTGCTGGGAAGTGGCGGTGCGGTCCCCTACGGCACTGCGTAGGATCCTACGGTCTTGGCGTGCATCCGTGCGTCGCTGCGGTCCGGTCCCAGGTCGACGGGCACGTGCACCTTCCGCCGACCACTGGCGACAACATCGATGTACTGTGGAGACCTCACGCCCCACGTGTTGAGCAATTCGGCGGTGCGTCCACCCGGCCTCCCGCATGCCCACTATACGCCCTCGCTCAAAGTCCGTCAACTGCACATACGGTTCACGTCCACGCTGTCGCGGCATGCTACCAGTGTTAAAGACTGCGATGGAGCTCCGTATGCCACGGCAAACTGGCTGACACTGACGGCGGCGGTGCACAAATGCTGCGCAGCTAGCGCCATTCGACGGCCAACACCGCGGTTCCTGGTGTGTCCGCTGTGCCGTGCGTGTGATCATTGCTTGTACAGCCCTCTCGCAGTGTCCGGAGCAAGTATGGTGGGTCTGACACACCGGTGTCAATGTGTTCTTTTTTCCATTTCCAGGAGTGTATATTGGCTCTTGGGTGTGTCTTACAATCCGTTATCTGAATTTGGAATCTCTATCGGATCATGATGCAATTCAACAGGAATTTACCAGTGTCAGCTAGCATGTTTTCCCCTTTTGTGATTTATGAATAGTGTATTCTCTGTTAGCACCTGAAATTTATTGGGGATCTCAATTATTCTTTCTCCCCTCTCATTCCTACTCTCTTTAAATACTCAGTTACCAATTCACTGCCCTCACATACTTTCTCTAAACCTTCGTCTTTTCTCGTGCCGTCTAGATTTATACTGAACTAGTTGTCTGGGCATTCGTCTATTATCTATTGTGATGAGTACAACACTGTCACTGAGCTGTTCACAGTAACAGACTGTCTGCCCTACCTGTCTAATCCTAAGGAATATCCTACTCTCGTCATATTATTTTATGCTTCTGTTGAGAATACTCTACGTCTGTATTACCAGAAATCCTTGTCATCTTTCCATTTCTCTTCACTGACCCCATCATCTCAGGATTGAGCCTTGTATTTCCCTATTCAGATACTTTTGCTATCTTACTACATTCAGATTTCTGACATTCCATGCTAAGACCAGTAGAGTGTATCCTTGCGTTGGTCATTCAGTCTTCTATTTATGGTTACCTCTCTGTGGCAGTCCGCTCCCGGAGATCCGAGTAGAGGACTATTCGGGAATATTTTGGAAACGGAGATATCATTATGAAATTTTTCAGTTGACGGTCACAATTCTGTATCCCCATGCCGTCTACCATTAGTTATTCATCAGCGTTGCAGGCACAATTTCCTACCTGACAATCTGTCCACTCCTGCTCTGTCTATGACAAAACCGTTTACATAACGAGAGTGACTCTTTCACGAGTTACACACACGTGAAATAGCACATCAGGAAAAAGATTATATTTTTGTGAATAGGAATTCAGCGATTCATCAGTGCTCTCATCACGGCATTAAGTACATCTTAGTTTTTGTCAATGCTATAAGTGTGTTTCAAAAACCTGTAGTTTTCAGCAAGACTGCTAGATCTGGGTTTTTAAGGTGATTCTCTTTCGTAAATCAAAATCAGGCTGGTCTTTTAACAACCGTGGTTGAATGACTAAGGCAATAACGACAGAGATACTGTTGGCATTTCATAGAAAAAACTGGAACGCTATATAGGAACGTGTTTCCGACTATTGCTACTGCACATTGGAATGCCACTGTAACCAATGTGGACTTTTGAAAGTACTTGGTGAACCGTTGCACAAGTATTACGTTATCCTAACATAAAAAGTGTTTTCGCTGAATAACAAGCTACGAGTACATATGCACTATTTCCTTCACCTCTTCATGGATGGAAATTGGCGGCGGGTTGCATGAGAATTGACGGCGTGTTAAGAAATATTTAACATTTAAATGGCAGAAACGAATATAAACTCAACCCTTCCACATCAGCTACAGCCCGAAGATAGTGCACTGAAGCGTCGGAACTAGTTACAACAAAATAAGTAAAATCATAAGGACGGCTGTAGGAATTTTATTTCCTCAGATACATAATTTAACGTTCGTTGAAACAATGTGGAAATAAGTAGTCAATGATTCAGTTTTCTATTTACAAGTTTGGTGCCATAGCCGATATCTCTAAACTACGAAGACAGCACCTCCAAACTGCACTGTCTCATCTATTTAGGAAATTACCTGGAGATTAAAGTGAAAATTTCAAATATTAAAACCGTTCAGCCACTGAACTCTTCTCAAAAGGTTCCGACCGCCGTTAAAACATTGTCAAAGGAAACGTAGTTGCATTAATAACTAAGTTGGGAGAAATATGCAGGTGTCACCAGTACAGTAAATTGTTGGTCTACGTGCTACTATTTGCTAAAAACGTAGTTTCAATATCTAGAACGATTTGCAAAATACTCTGAATAAATCACGTAAACGCACTTTTTGTTTCCATGTTTACTTCGTTTTCCATCCAGGGTAAGCCGTTCTGGTTATGATTGGACTTGTGTCTCGCATCGTAATTGCAGCAGTTTCGTTATTATGGTGTCTTCTACCGCTCAAAATGAATGACTTACTTTGTTTTTTGTACACTTTCAAATAAGATATACAGGGTGTTACAAAAAGGTACGGCCAAACTTTCAGGAAACATTTCTCACCCACAAAGAAAGAAAATATGTTACGTGGACATGTGTCCGGAAACGCTTACTTTCCATGTTAGAGCTCATTTTATTACTTCTCTTCAAAGCACATTAATCATGGAATGGAAACACACAGCAACAGAACGTACCATCGTGACTTCAAACACTTTGTTACAGAAAATTTTCAAAATGTCCTCCGTTAGCGATGATACATGCATCCACCCTCCGTCGCATGGAATCCCTGATGCGCTGATGCAGCCCTGGAGAATGGCGTATTGTATCACAGCCGTCCACAATACGAGCACGAAGAGTCTCTACATTAGGTACCGGGGTTGCGTAGACGAGAGCTTTCAAATGCCCCCATAAATGACAGTCAAGAGGGTTGAGGTCAGGAGAGCGTGGAGGACATGGAATTGGTCCACCTCTACCAATCCATCGATCACCGAATCTGTTGTTGAGAAGCGTACGAACACTTCGACTGAAATGCGCAGGAGCTCCATCGTGCATGAACCACATGTTGTGTCGTACTTGTAAAGGCACATGTTCTAGCAGCAGAGGTAGAGTATCCCGTATGATATCATGATAACGCGCTCTATTGGGCGTAGGTGGAAGAACGAAACTAAAATGAGCTATAACATGGAAATTAAGCGTTTCCGGATACATGTCCACATAACATGTTTTCTTTATTTGTGTGTGAAGAATGTTTCCTGAAAGTTTGGCCGTCTCTTTTTGTAACACCCTGTATAATACAAGTGTGACGAACTTACAAAGTACCTTCCATCTGGTGACTGGTGATTGTCTGGAACAGCTTTTCGCGAGTGTGTGTTTACTATGCAGTTCGTTATTATCCCCCTTCATGACCTGTCTACTGAAGACGGCCACCACACTCGCACTTAGCTGTTAGTGTAGTTGATGTGAGTACATGCAAGATTGTGCCACTGGCAGAACGGTCTTCGCTGGTATTATCTGAAAGGTCACCGGTGAAAGAGTGTTTCACAAGTGAATCACACGGCATAGCGCTGCGTGTCGTCAGGCTATCGGCTGTTTGATTGACTCTAATTGCGGAAGCGCGTAACTTCTCAACGACAGTGATCAGCGTCATCTGCGGCGACCAATTAGCGTGTCGTAATAGGGTCAGCACGATCTCCATAGATGGCTCTTTCTCTTCAATAATTACATCTGCACGGAACACAAGTGATCATATGAGATGTTGTCATCCAGTCTCTGCAATATTGCTCAATGTTGCATACTGTAAGAATTCTTTCCAGTTTATGAAACAGTTATGAAAGTATTTCCACTGCTTCAGTCACTTTTAGCTAATATTTATTAGCGTGACGCGTTTCCGCAGCATCCTACTGCAGTCATCACGTGCATTACGCTTTCATATACGCAACAATACTTGGAATTATAAGGTTCATTCGCTGGTGTCTCAGTGAGTTTATGTTTCGAAATATCACCTCGTGCATGAAGCTACATTTATTTAAGTATGTACTATAACTGAGTTGTGCGTTTTAAATCATTTCATTACGAACCAACTGGTTTCCATAAGAAACCGTTGTGCTCAGTGACACTAGTCTACATAGAAAAAGAGGCACACAGCATTCAATCGCAATGCCATTAGATTTTATTATTTCGGTTTTAAATAGTCATCAGAAGTTGAAAATCTGGATATAATAGAATAATAAAAACTAATGGATTTGCAACTAACTGCTGTGTGCCCCTCCTTGCTCCTTTCGTTACTGTCTTTACTTACATTTTAGCAAGAAATATAGTTGTCTAGCACAGAAACGAACACATCACAGCGCTTTCACGTTCAGATTCTTACATCATTCCACAGATCCTCAACTGCTAAGATAAACTGCTTTGAATTGCTAAGATAATGCGTACAACGAAGATAAATGCTTTTCTGTATAGATGTCTTCACATAAAGGCACATATTAAATGATATGATGATTTGGTTAATACACTCCAATTTCAAGTAAAGGTGCCAAGTCGTATAGCATCACGTTAGTTTCCTCGATCTTTCGGCCATTACTTGATGCAAGAGATTCCTGTGAAACAAGAAAAGTCTGTAGCATTGAGTATTAGCTTTGCGTTGTTGGAAGTTGAGTATAGGACACGAACAACGTTTAGTGGAATATTAGGAAGTTACTTCTTGTCGCAGAAAAAGTTGTCTCCCTATAAAAAACTGTAACTGTTAGAAGAATCCATTGTCGCAAGTGTGACGTTTTGAGTTATTTCAGTGCGTTGGAATCTCTTTCATCCGTCCGTTAGTATCCCGATCTCTAGTTCATTCAGTTAGTTTTCTTTAGTTTTTGTATTAAGAATATAGCTGTACAGTATGTTATACTTCAGAAGCAACAGTGACAACAGCGATAAAAATCATTAGATTCAATCAACTGTCAATAACGAATCATGACGCTTTGTCATTTAAGGAGTTAACAATGACTTGTACCATATGGTGCCACTTCCGTTTGTTCCGAGTGTAAAGTGGGACAAAAATTTGTGTCTGCGGACAATGAAAACTGTTCCCAGCATAAGACAGAGGAATAACAACTGGTGAAATCGATTTCGATAAAGCATTTGCAAACATTTCAAGCGTAAACGACTTTCTACGCTGCCTTCAAATTTATGATAACGAAATCATCGCCATGATTTCGTCTGCAGACAGTGACGACAGCGAAGATTACTTTAAGAAAAGGATACATTTTCCGTTGTAGGTTGTATGGTGCTTTATTCAAATCTTGCTATTAGCTAATTTCATGGCTCTTGGCTCTAAGCACTATGTGACTTAACAGCTGAGGTCATCAGTCCCCTATACATCGAACTACTTAAACCTAACTTACCTAAGGACATCACACACATCCGTGGCCGGGGCAGGATTCGAATCTGCGACTGTAGCAGCCCCGTGGTTCCGGACTGTAGCGCCTAGAACCGCGTGGCCACCGCGGCCGGCCGCTAATTTCATGTGATGAGCACTATATGGTAATACATGACATAGCAAATGTGCTCCATAATAGCCCAACATATAAATTAGCAAATTACACGATTTTAATAAAGCACTACACAACCTACAACGGACAATGTATGTAACACTTAAAGGCTGTGGATCACCATAGAAGAAAAATCTTGATGATTAATAGGTTGATGAAGTTGGTGCTCTGTCTGAAGACGTGATGACACACACAGAGGCCACAACATACTGGATCAAATAAATATTCGTCTGAAAATCTAGGCTGAAACAACTTCGACAGAGCCAGAGCTGGTGAAACGATACGAATTTGGATCAAAGAAGATTATTAATTATTTACGGTATGATATTTGCTGAGCTTTTTTCACAATGTTTGTTCAACATTTGTTTTTAAATTACGTATTGAATATTTATAAGAAATAATATAAAAGGTGTGCTATTACTAATATGATTCTAACTTTTTTCGTCTTAATTTCCAAATGATCCGGATTTTCGGTAATCTGGATGACCAATGGTCCCACCCAGTCCACATAAATTAGGTTCTACTGTAGAATGCCAATTTTAAGAAAATATGTGTAAGCGTTCGCTGATAAAACTATATGACAGACAAGGGATCCATTATCAAAACACAAAAAGGTTCGTTTTGTGTTGTCCTATTGAATGTATATTCGGTATACTAGGACAACAACTGGAAAAGATGGATTTTTTTACTAGCTTTTGATGGATTCGTTGGTTGATAATTTTGCTGAAGACAGCCATTAGGCTGGTGGTTCGGCACAAAATCTGAGAGGATGATTCCTTAGGTTTTAGGAAAACTAGATTTTGGATTGTTCCGGGGAAAGAGAGTAACTTCTATAAAGGACGGAACTATTAAGGGTGACAAGCGTTTCGTGGTAAGCTCAAAGAAATTCATGGAGTTTCCGATACGTAAAGATGTTGTGACTGGGCTAAGTGCCCCACAACTGAGCGAGTATTTGTGTTATATTTCATTTGTTACTGGTGAATATCGTCCTGTCTGTGTAGGGATGTGTACTGTAGATTTGCTGTAAGAGGTGGAATATCGTACACTCATAGACACATGGACTTATCGAAGTTGTTGCCAAGGACATATCTCAGTTACGGGTGCATAAGATTTCTCCTTAGGTATAACGTGATCGAAGGGTAGGACAAGAGCAGATCCCAGGAGCGTGAAATGGTCGTAGTAGGCGGATCGAAGATGGATATGGTTGGTAGGAGTGATTTTGATATTTTGAAGGAAGAAATAAACCTCGTGGTGATGCCAATGGATTTTCGAGCTTCTAGGTATGACTCTCGATTAGGGTAAAATTTTGAACTTAGAAGAGACTCCAGTCAGGTTAAGAGTTTTCCTAGTTGAATGGGGTAGTTAAGAGAGGAAAGGGGGGGGGGTTAATTGGTACAGCTAGATGGATGGTAGAAAAACGGAAAAAACAGGTTCATAGTTACTCCTAGTTTGATTTAGGACTTCTCTTCTAGTAGCTAAGGTTCGAAGAGGCAATGAGTCTCAGGTATGCTATTGGTACACTTTGGGTATGAGCGCGGATGTGCTACTGGTACACTTTGGGTACGAGCGCGGATAGGAATTTCATGCCCATTTAGGTTTTCATTATACTGAAAGCACCACTGTTAGTTTTCAGCTGAGTGGGTGAGTAGATTGAGAGAAAGGGTTATTATATTTATAAACATTTGGTCTGCATTGCTCAGGCATACATAAAATACTGTAAGATATAAATAATTATCCTGAGTGTTGGAAAATACATGGATTAATATAAGGCTTGTGTGAAATCGTCTGGGAAATGGGTATTTTGTAGATGGCCTATAGCGCTTTAGCTAAAAGAAACAGCTTACGTACTGCCAGTATGATGTAGCATATAAGGGCTCGGGTGCAGTCAGTCTTGTTTTCTGGTGGAAGAAGCCGCTGTGGGCCACGGATATCTTTCGAATGGGAGAATATTTTGGAGGTGCTGGTTGGTGAAACGGATGATGTCTTCAACGATGGGTTATAGGAAGTAATTGCTGCCGAAAGAACAACGTTGTGTCAACTTTACGCGAGGGGACAATGGTTACAGAGTTTTGGGAACGAATTTTGGACTTACATTGTTTGAAGTAGTTGGGATTGGTTTGACTACTAGTGTTGCAGGTTTGTGAATTCTGGCAGCCAAGTATGTTATCATCACAATACAGCAGAGACAAGGCTTTGCAAATCAGCGTGGAAATAAAGAAGCGCATTGTAAAATGAACGAAAGAACTTTCCATTTGCTGTCTCTGACTCCAATGTTAACGAGAATTTCTCACACGGCACGTGGTTAGGCTTCTACTTGACTAATTGCAAGTTTGTGGAACAGCCTGGTGGAAGGAACTTTCTATTATGCTGTGGAAATAACTATCGGACCATGCCATGTATCAATTAGTTTTTAAACGGTGAATACAAAGCTCTTTTTCTTGTCCAACGTGCCGTGTGAGAATTCTCGTTAACTGAAAAACCAAAGCTCTCAATTCATTCACAGTCAATCCAAAAAATCCGTTTTCCATATCTTTTTAAATAATTCACGAGTTCTAACTCTTGGCCTCCGAGAAAATACGACAAAATTTTCTCTTCAATTTGTCAATTTTGAAAAGTCTCATTTTGGAGTCTACGCTGAACTGCTCCTCGAACAGTCGTTTCGGGAACGTCGAAATGAATATTGGCTTTTCTGAGTCCCATTTAGGTTTTCACAACAGCTGTTCCTATCTCTTCCGTATTTTCTGTAGACCAAATCTGACGACTTGTTCTACATTCGCATTTTCTAAAACCACCTATGAAGAAAGAAGAATTGCCACTAGCAACAATATGATAAACCTGAAAATGTAGTAATGTGTCTAAAAGTGTTAGAATACTAGCAAATACTGAAAAGAAAACACTACGAATGATCTGTAAGCTACCGCGGACTGAGAGGAACCTCGGTTCTTTCCGTCCCGCTCCTTAAGCCCCAACCTGTGAAGTCAGCTACAGTTCAAACCTGACAAAGCACTTTGAAAAATATTCATCTTTTAGACGCACTGGAGCGTGCATTTTGAGATTTAAAAAGAGAAAACACTAACAGATTACGGGTTCTCGCTTGACTTGCAGATAAAGAGTTACTAATATTGCAATATGCACGCGAAATACAAGTGCAAACACGTTACTGGCACAACAGTCAGAGACAAACTGATCCGCTTCTTACCATTTTTGTCGCTTGGATAATAGTTTCTGACAGAGATTGTGCAGTCCACCATTTTGCAGCCAAAATACAGCCTAGTTCCGTCTTGGCCCGTGGTTCCGTCCTGTCTCGCCTTTCCCTAATTATTTCCGCACATATGTACTTCCCATAAGTCAATGTCGTGTAGCCATTGAGATAAAGTCAGTGATCCCTACTCTAACGTTACCTGGCAGCACACACACTATTAATAAAATGAAATGACATTTAATTGTACTATGTACGTCGCTATTAAGCAATTCGTATGTACTGTGATTGTTTAACAAAAAAATTAATTTTGTATAAAGGACGTTGGTTATTGTTGTAATATTTTCTGTAATAATATTCTCGATGTTTTTATGATTGTAATATTTGTATACTCATAATGTAATTACGAAATATGTTAATATCTGCGATGAAAAAATGTAAAATATAGCCACAGAGGAAAATAATGTTGTAAAATTACAAAGAGATATTCAAAATCAGCAGTAGTATAAAAAGCACTACATAATGTGCATTCTTTGTCTTCTTCCTCGAGAGCTGAAAGAGAGGGAACCTGCGACGTAGCATTATATGAATGAGTAGACATCTTTTGTCTGTATCTATCTTTAGCCGCCATTAGAGGAGAAATTATAAAGGTGTGTAATTTTAATTATTGTTATGGTCTAAATACATTATAATTTATCAAAATTGTGTATTACTAATGTAAATTAGCTTGGCCATATCATCTATAATATTTCTTTAAAGAATTTTCAGCACTTTTAGCGGTTATCGTTGGTGTTGCTGGGCTGTGCCGCGACCGAACGATTTGCAGCGGCGGCACAATTAAAAAATTGTACCGCTATAAAATTAACCAAACCCGTAAATCGGGAGCATGTAAAATTAGCAGTGAATTACGAAATATTTTCCTTTTACAGCGATCCTGAGGCTGACTGAATTTATTACTGGTTTTTCATTTGTGCATTCATAGGCGGATAATTAACATTGAAGTTGTTAATCTGTTGGTTCTTTCAATTCCTAAAGCAAATGACTTAAACGTATAGTGAAGTGTGTTTTGTCCGTTCAGGTCGGCTTGGCAATATTTAACCATTTTATGCTAACAGAGACAGTCTTGTGTTCCATAGCTAACGCCGGGAGAGAATTCAGTAAATATTTAAAAACCCACTGCATTTAGGAAATGTGTGCCAAGGCCGAAACACGTAAAAAATTTAATTTAAATATTTTTCGAAGTCATAAATGTTATTAATCAGCTAGTTTGAATTTATCAGCATGAGAGGGTTGCTAAAGTTCACGTCATTTTAAATGTGCTTAAGTCTGTCTAAATGAATTTTTGTTACCACACGTAAAAAAAAAGGGTTCTACAACAAAGTTCGTACTGAAAGAGTAAATAACAAAAATATTTAAAGCCACTTCTTCCCCATTTTCATTCATTCATTTTTACACAATGAATATATATATATATATATATATATATATATATATATATATATATATATATATATACTCCAGGAAATGGAAAAAAGAACACATTGACACCGGTGTGTCAGACCCACCATACTTGCTCCGGACACTGAGAGAGGGCTGCACAAGCAATGATCACACGCACGGCACAGCGGACACACCAGGAACCGCGGTGTTGGCCGTCGAATGGCGCTAGCTGCGCAGCATTTGTGCACCGCCGCCGTCAGTGTCAGCCAGTTTGCCGTGGCATACGGAGCTCCATCGCAGTCTTTAACACTGGTAGCATGCCGCGACAGCGTGGACGTGAACCGTATGTGCAGTTGACGGACTTTGAGCGAGGGTGTATAGTGGGCATGCGGGAGGCCGGGTGGACGTACCGCCGAATTGCTCAACACGTGGGGCGTGAGGTCTCCACAGTACATCGATGTTGTCGCCAGTGGTCGGCGGAAGGTGCACGTGCCCGTCGACCAGGGACCGGACCGCAGCGACGCACGGATGCACGCCAAGACCGTAGGATCCTACGCAGTGCCGTAGGGGACCGCACCGCCACTTCCCAGCAAATTAGGGACACTGTTGCTCCTGGGGTATCGGCGAGGACCATTCGCAACCGTCTCCATGAAGCTGGGCTACGGTCCCGCACACCGTTAGGCCGTCTTCCGCTCGCGCCCCAACATCGTGCAGCGCGCCTCCAGTGGTGTCGCGACAGGCGTGAATGGAGGGACGAATGGAGACGTGTCGTCTTCAGCGATGAGAGTCGCTTCTGCCTTGGTGCCAATGATGGTCGTATGCGTGTTTGGCGCCGTGCAGGTGAGCGCCACAATCAGGACTGCATACGACCGAGGCACACAGGGCCAACACCCGGCATCATGGTGTGGGGAGCGATCTCCTACACTGGCCGTACACCACTGGTGATCGTCGAGGGGACACTGAATAGTGCACGGTACATCCAAACCGTCATCGAACCCATCGTTCTACCATTCCTAGACCGGCAAGGGAACTTGCTGTTCCAACAGGACAATGCACGTCCGCATGTATCCCGTGCCACCCAACGTGCTCTAGAAGGTGTAAGTCAACTACCCTGGCCAGCAAGATCTCCGGATCTGTCCCCCATTGAGCATGTTTGGGACTGGATGAAGCGTCGTCTCACGCGGTCTGCACGTCCAGCACGAACGCTGGTCCAACTGAGGCGCCAGGTGGAAATGGCATGGCAAGCCGTTCCACAGGACTACATCCAGCATCTCTACGATCGTCTCCATGGGAGAATAGCAGCCTGCATTGCTGCGAAAGGTGGATATACACTGTACTAGTGCCGACATTGTGCATACTCTGTTGCCTGTGTCTATGTGCCTGTGATCCTGTCAGTGTGATCATGTGATGTATCTGACCCCAGGAATGTGTCAATAAAGCTTCCCCTTCCTGGGACAATGAATTCACGGTGTTCTTATTTCAATTTCCATATATATATATATATATATATATATATATATATATATATATATATATTAAACAACAAGACCATCTACAACCCGAATACAATATTTTAGTAACATTCCTTGTAGTGAAATGTAAGATTTGAGGCCAAGATAGAAAGCATTCATGATATAAGGTCGCTGCAGAATGATGATGTTTGAGCAGTTCACAGCGAAGTCTACGATAGTTTTGGCCAAATGTATTATGGTTTCTATTTGAAACTAGAAATAATGCAAATATTTTGAACAGATGACAAACTTTTTGTATTTAATATTTGTTTAAGTGTCATGACAGTGTCATGCACAATTTTCGTCCAACTTGAGCTACATTCGGAGAAAAATTTTTCAACTATTTTATGACAGCAGTCATTTGTGAACCAACAGTAGTGATACATTTCGGTAGATAAGATACTTATTACAATTTCTATTGACCCGCAGTGGATATTCCTTGGTATTCTAGATGTTATTACTAGATAAAAATTCACTGACAAATTTTTTGGAGAAAATCAGTGAAAACATCGAATCATGTTACACTAGCAAGACATGGCGTTTCTTTATTGGAGAAAGTTAGGCTTAGTTTGTAGTTTCCCTGATTAATTATATAAGTTTTTCTGTTATTTCACACGATATTCCACATATCGAATTTTTATTCTGGCTAAACCTGTCGTCCAGCTGAAATTCTGCTTTTTACGTCAGAAGGAAGGTCATCTCGCTTCTGCTTCCAGTCATTGATGATATAGCCACTTGCTCCCTTCTACTTCCAGTCATTGATAATATGACTACTTACTGTTTAAGCTTTCCGTCCTTTTCGCAGTTCAAGCTAAAACTGTAAATTCAGAAGCCGTTAGTTAGTTAATCTGTTTTCAGCAAGTGTCAACATAAGCTACTCTCCGCATCAGAAGAAACTCACATATTTACCTCAAGTCACTTACCGGCGTTGCTATCTTCAGAATTTTGTTGTTCAAATATGTGTCTTAAATCCACCAGAAACTGCAATATCCTTACAAAAATCGCCTTGTACTTTAGAATTACAGCACTTTGTGCGCCTTATTTATCTTTTCCCAATATTACCTATAATTTTTAATGAGAATACTCTAGACTTTACGAGTTTGACCCATTTAGAAATTTCTGTAAGTTCATCACTTTTCGCATCTGACGACTTTAAGGAGGATAACGGAACAGGGAGATCCTTCGGCACAAATTTGACCTCTGAAAAAAAATTGGTATTTTGATATTTCATCACTCTGTTGTATTCTGTTGTTCAAATGGCACTGAGCACCATGGGACTTAACATCTGAGGTCATCAATCCCCTAGAACGTAGAACTACTTAAACCTAACTAACCTAAGGACATCACACACATCCATGCCCGAGGCAGGATTCGAACCTGCGAGCGTAGCATCAACGCGGTTCCGGACTGAAGCGCCTAGAACCGCATGGCCACCGCGGCTGGCCTGTGTTGTTAATACTCTATCAAGACCAAGTAAGATATTTAATGATATGCTCTGTTTTTACTGTATGTTGGCAGCAGTACTTTTCCCGAAATAAAAAAGAAACTGAGTGAGAAGCTTCACGGTACAAGCAGATCATTGAATCTGGTCATAAACAGTAGTTGTTGATCTGATTCGAATATTTTCAGTGATTCGAGAATTTTTTTATATAATTAATGGTCAGTGTCGTACCTAGAGAATCACGTACCTAGGTACAAACGATATAATTTGATCGGCACTTCAGTGTAATTATTGATTTTACAATTAAAGAGTATGAGCACTATAGACCGCTATAAGCAGTTTCCACCATTTTCTGCAGTTTTTGTTGTTGTGAGAGATGGGATTGTGTTTTACGCAGCTGTGCTGCGCAGTGTATTAAAGCTATTTGGATTGTATTGTTAATTATTTGTGTACAGAATTTTCTGGTTAGTAAATTCCTACAAATTTTTAGAACTGTTTCTGTAGCTTATGGCTAGTTAAGTCACGTTTCATTGGTCTTCACCATCTTGTAACTTGAAACTGACGAAGGTCTTTCACCATGGAATGTGTGATACTTAAAATTAACTGAGTGTTTTTAATGTTTCAACAATATTACCTGGCTTCAAAATGGAAATTTGCATTACTTTTCAATAGCTTCTAACTCAGTACGTATTCATCTCGTTACTGATTTTTGAGATTACTTCTTGTTAATTTGATTTAGCCTAGTCATTATTGGTTTGTAGGGGACTAGTAATGTAAAATAGAGGCTATTAAATACAGAACTGAAGCTTTTAAATTTCTGTTGAACATTTGTCCTAGATAAACGACGATTGAATATGGTGTCACATTTGGATAATCTTCATTTTCCGCAGTAGTTTTAAAGTTTCAGAAAAAGACTGCAGCATCATTTAAAACGAGTTAATACTTTTTAAACAACTGTTGCAGGACTAGCTGGAGATGAAAGTCTGAAAAGCGTGGCAATGTACAGCAGTCTGCCGTAGTAACATATGTCCAATGACAGTCTGAATTGTCCAAGCAAACCAACCACTCGTGAAAGAAGATAAATCAGGGCCAATATCTGAATCCAGCAGCTCTACGCAAAATAATTTTCATTATGTATCCTTACGTTATTATACCTTCAAACTGCCTAGTAAACAGAGCAATTATAATTTCACTGCATAGTTGAAAGATAAGCAGGAAACAAACTGATCAGCATTTTATTCGATTGAAAAATGACCAGTCAGTTGGTATAATCATAAAGGAACTAGCTTCCTCTTAACTAGGGATGATTTGTAAAAATGTACTTTTTCGACACATCCACACATAGCTGATTGCAGATACAAGCTGCCTGAAATAAGCGACTTTTAATCTGTTAGTGGCAACTTAGTTGTTAGGGTGATAAACATTACTGGCTGTCACCAACAACTTAAACGTAGCGTATGTCAGCCAGTGTTCGCGGTAGTCAAGCTTTTTAGATGTGACTGGTACATAAATAAGCAAAATTTGTACAATAACCTTCACTTTCTGGGTTATTTCCATCCTGGAGTTCTCTTGTAGCAATAATTTCTGAGTTACGGTTAGATACAGCTAGAAAAATAGTATCAGAAAAATTACAACACCTAAAATTAATTCCTATCTACCAGACATTACCTATAACAAAAGTTTGTGAACGTTGGACAACAGCATTTTCAATCCGACTTTTTAAACCTTATACAAAGCGCCTCGGAGAAAAGAAACTTCTCGTCCTAAATCACCCGATACTTTCGCCAATATGAATATAAAGAAATTAGGAGATGGTAAATGTAGCTATGTAAGCGAAAATTTCATCCAATATCTTTTGCTTGTACTTGTACTTGCTAACAACTTATAGAATACCCGAAAATTACTGCTGCACCTCAGTAGAACTAATTACTAGCCACTTCCGTATTTAACTATGAAAGGGCACTCGGTATGCTTCTGTTTGATATAAATTATTGCCGTGATAATATGGTTAAAAGATTACTATTGCTTTCGTTTTCAAACAAACTTATATTGATGCATTATTATCATAGGGCTCAAAAAATGTTTCAGCCTTCGACCTGAAACCTAAACCCTTGTACATCTTTGATCCAGTGTTACACTGACTACTTTTATTATATAACGAAGATCTGCTCTACATTTCATTCACACGAGAGATTGTCCGGCGGGGACGATATGTAACATTGATCCATTTGATTTTGAGTGACGTCAACATCCTTCATGGACCTATTTACTTTACCACGTTTTCATCTTCTCCGTGCACAAAAAGTATTTGAAATATCTTATAATCTGAATTTAAATTGTGTTTTCTGTGTAGTGTCTTCCGATAGATTTTGTATAAAATCCATAAGCTCATTTCATGGCAGGTACAGAGCTGCATCAGTTTCAATAACGCACACCAAAGAAAAGTCACAAAAATCATAGAGTCTTAAATTTTCCTGACGGTAGGGCGTACTCAGAGGTCTTCATAGCACTTCTTAGGCTCCCTCGTGGCCACATTGTGGACCGGCAATTTCAACACTTTTGTTATTACTTTTGCTATGTAAATTACTTTTTCATCTACCACTAACAGAGTGCTTTCTAGTGCTCAAAAGTTTCGAAGACCCTGTCTGGTCGAAATACTGGTCATGGTTTGTTCACAGTTCGTTTGTTAACTGCTAGGTACAGTTCTAGAACGAAACTTGTACTGAAGTCTAAGCATTCGCTTCCAATAATTCGGCATGATCCTTTGGTTTCGATATAAATGGTGCATTCAAAAACGAGATTGTATATTTCTTTTTTCGTCTTGTTCTAGGAGAACAGTATGTACTGTAATTGTAATTGATGAAAGAATGATACTGTTCACCAACCTTAGCAGTTTCCCACTAGTCCAGTGACACAGTTATGGCAGGCGAAATGCAGAAATTCCCAAGTCTACCTGCAAGATAAAACTAGAGAAAACGCGTCACCCTATAGGGGTAATACTAAGAGAAATGTAGTCTCGCCACCAAGACGACAACTTTTCACATTACTGTCGTTGGTAATATTTCCAAATTTTTGTAAGAAGTATAAAAATATAGTGACATTAGAAATTCCCGTTTCAGTATTTGCTGAGTACTTAGAGAACCTTATGTCTTCAGGTCAAGTACGAGTGAGAGCCTCGAAGAGCCGTAAACGCCGCGGCTCGTTTCTCAACAAAACATTTGCCTTACAGATGACGGGACCTTACGCCAATGAGTGTCTGTCTTCTCAATAAGCGTGCATTGCAGAGAACGGGTGTCACACAAACATTCAGTTAGTTCGTTGCACGTTTGCTACCTGCCAAGGGTTGTTTCAGCTGCTGCAAAACATCAGCCACTTATTCACACTGGCTACACTGTATTGTTACAGACCAGGTTTCACTGTGAAGCGGGAGGAATTATTTCCTTTACACACAACTGGCAACAGTGAGTTGATAATTTAAAACAGTTAATGTGCAAGAGTTGTGACAACATTACTCTTTGAAATTACACAATAATTCTGGGCAGGTAAATACTGGAAAAGAAGAGAATCGAAGTATTTGAGATGTGATACCGCAGATGGATACAGAAAATTAGATGAGTTCGTAATATAGGTTTGGCGATGAGAGAAGCATGTAGAAAACACTTATAGGACTTCGGTTGAAAGTATTCTGAGATGGAGAGTTTGGTAGAGGAATCAGTGGGGGCAGCTGGAAACCATTCAGATGACTAATGGAGGAAAAACCTTTACATCGGTTCTTTGAAATGTGGGGAACTAAAAGTCAGTAGAAACAAAGATGTGTCATTAAGATTGGATTGAGAATGGATAAAACTAGTATATAGTAATACAAATTCACTGAAGTGACTAAAATCATCGTATAAACTGAAAATGAGGCACGATTTGATTTTTGATTGCTGGACGTTATGCGTTATTGTGAAGTAGGGAATGAGAATGACGACTGTATAAAATTTAGGTGTATACTTTTGTGAAGGTCTTCTGATTGTGCTGGTTGGAAAGACAGATTACTGTTCGCGGAATCAGTCGTTTATGACGTAAGAAGCCAATGTGATACAGAGATCGTACATTCTCCCTATTAACATGGATAACAATTTTACTGACTTAATGATGGGGTTAACTGCGAGTTTCACCCAGAACGTGCTTTTTTCTTAACTAAATCAGTCGATCACCAGCATAGTATACATATTTAGCGACAGCAGAGTGGTTAGTGTTCGTCTCCATCCTATCTGCTGTGCTATTGCGTCTCGAGTAAACGTAGTGTTCATTTAATCGCAAAATATTCTTTAACACAAGCAGCTGATGATGGTATATTTCCAATTGGAGAAGATATTATCTAGCTCTAGAAGATATTATCTAGCTCTATTGTAACATAGTCTTCTACTACCGGCGGTATAGTTAATGTTAAAACTCGGACCTGGTAGGAAGATTACCGTCACTTGTCATGTCTTACAGTTCCTGCAAGCTACCCTCTGTAGTAATGGTTTAACAAATTCGTGTGGTCCACGCACTTACAGGCCGCTGCGAGTTCCTGCTGGGGTATAAATAATTTCTAGCGGGTGGATTTAACCAACCAGTAATTATTTTAACACAATATATCTAGAACCACTACAGAAGGCACCTATGCAGGGCTTAACAGGCAGCATAGAGCTTTTATTTTCTTTCATGTCCGAGCATTCGACTGTGGTAGTGACTTCCACCTATTCTTTATGATCAAGTGAAGAAATAATCTGTCGAGGGTATAGATTAATTGATATTTATTTAGTACCGATGGCATTTTGACAACTAGCCGTGTATCTGTTGGAATACACATCATCACAACTGTTTTCTCTCGTCAACATGACTCACTTTCGCCACGTCATTATGGGAAGGGGGAGGGTAGCACAGAACTTGCTTCAATGTAATTTTATGCAGGGGCACAATTATGCCTAAACCAATGCTCATTACATTTAATTGCTACAGGACACGCAGAACAAGTTCAGCAAAGACACTACAAGCGAACTCGGTCAGGGTGGAAGAGTATCTACCTAAATATTTCAATTTTAATTAAAACCTAAGGTGAAGAGGGGGCAGCAACTGGTGGAGTTGACTATGACTGCCTATTTTGATTTAATCTTGCGTTCAGAAAGAAGACCAAGTTACTGAGCTGGGGAGGGGGGAGGGGGGAGGGGGGGAGGGTGGAAGAACATTTACTATCTTATGGCGGGAAAATTTTGCAAGTCTTTATTCCATAAATGGGCAAAGTATCTGAACTTTCCTAGATACAAGAGTTTGACCTATATATTTTAGGTAATGGGCAACATTGCCGGCAAACAAAATAGTAAAGGGGGGGGGGGCAATAAACATTAACTAATTGTCACATCAATACTACTCCACACATGTGGCCAAGTTGTGGTAGCCAACAGAAAGTACACAAAGAAAACATGAAAAATAAAAAATCCCCAAAATATTACCGTAAAAGAAAGATCACATTAAAATACACTAAATGAGTTAACTTGTGTTAAGCACAGAGCAATAATACGACCGTAAACGTAAGGCCCATGGTGTGTGCGTGACCAAAGGCACAAACGCGAAGTTCTTACTGAAATTTCACTAAATTATGAAAATAAACTCCCTTATGGGTTTTAGTGGTAATCTCATACCTGTTTTCAACACCTGGCCCTTATTGGCTAAGAGATTTGAACCATTCTAATACCTTTGTTAAGATTACCAAAATCGTGAGCTCGCTCCTTCATGTCTGTCCAGCGATACTATCCAGTAACAAGTGGACCTGCGCGACATGCCTAACTCTTGTTCGTTCAATAGGAGGTGGAGAGGATGATTCGCCAACCTGACAGAGCCAATACAACTGCCTTTGCAACCTCTCTGACCTGACGCGCTCACTTTCTTGGCCAAACTTCTTCGCATTTAGCGGTTGGTACTATCCTGCCACAGAACCACTCTACTCTTGCAGTGCTACAACCTGTGACTAAAACTTTCTGCTACTTCACGTAATATCTCATTCATACAGTCCAGGTCGCACAAGGCAAAGGATGCAGGGAAACATGGCACACATGAAATAATAAAAAAAACAGTGAATAAATAAATAAACACCTCTTGGTCTATTCTCTTCTGCTAGTTACTCACTGATTTATTTCTACCAAGTAAAAACACTCTCGCTATTGATTCTCCTGTACCGGATATCATGGGAAAAAGATATGGAATGGGACAACAAGTTCCGTTTGACTATGTTCCCAGAGCGACAGTAGAGTGCGTGTCAGAAGGTACTTTACACAGTGCCACTTATTACGGTATTCGGATACTGAGTGTGGAAAGCATGAATGCTATGCCAGAAGTGACCCACTCACATCACAACCATGGTGGCCCGAAATCGTACCGAAAGTTTTTACCAACCATAGTTATAAATAGTTATAGGGATGTTTATATTGTTTTAGTATTCAAGCTGTAACACGTTTTCTAGAATCATCAGATATTATCATATATACAACACTAAACTAAGTAATTAGCATTAAGTTTTCAATATATCAAACGTATAAGGGGCAGTCAAATGAAAACGAGACACATGGACTAAAAGCAAGTAAAGCGTTCATTATTTCAAAAGTAATCGCCGTAACGGTTACTAAGTTTATGCCACTGTAAGACGAGGCGGTCAACGGCTTTGTCGACAAATGTTTGCTCCCGTGCGTCCACCTTTACGACCGAAACTAATCGACGGCCTCGAATGTCTTGCTTCAGGGCACCAAAAATAAGGAAATTGTATGAGGATGAATCACGGTTGCATGGAGGATATATAAGTACTTCCCTATCGAACTTGTAATGTTGTGTGTGCCTCACCGCTTTTTTTTAAACTAATTTGTGCCTGATTTTATTCTGAGAAGCTCACTAATGTACGTAAATACCGTAAATATAAAGGTGATTCAAAAAGTACTTGAAGTGAAGCGCAGCTGGACAGCAAGAAACTCTTTAGAGCGCAATCCTCGCAACGATAGTAGTTGTGAATCTTTGAGTATGGACTCGAAAAAAAAAAGACAATTCGTTTATTAAAAAAAAGAGAACCGTTAATCTGTATCTGGTGGAAAGAGGACGTGTTGCTAGGCCGTCGCTCAAAATGTATTGTTACATTTAATGAAAGTTGTTATTTTAGTGATAAAACCGAGTAAAGTTTGTGTAAGAATTGCCAAAAAATTATGTATACAAATTTTCTGGATGTGAAAAATAGAAACATCTTGTTTTTGGAAAAGGAGGTGAACTTCATTGGCGTCGCCGTTTATCAATCGACAGAATTGTAAGTGTACAAAGTTCACAAAAAAACGGGAAAACAAATGCATTCTCTATAGTTTTCATTCAACAAGTAACAACCTCTTATGTTTTTGTACGATAGTGTGGTGCTGTACTCCAGTGACCAATTTTGATGTAGCAGGACGTATAGTGTTAAGGAAGTTTGTGTGCCAAGCAATATACTTTTCTCACGAAAAGCAGATTGCTGTTTGATCTTATTTACTTACAACAATGGTCCCTTAGGTATGAAAAGCTCCGAAAACTTGGGCCCAGAGCCATCCGCAATACGGCTAAGTAACTAACAGAGTCGTATTTTAAACCTTAAAGAACAATAACTTCCTCCAAATTTTATTACGTCACAAACTGGTGCAGAAGCTGATCATTCAAGGACGCAGCAACTAAAATTCAGTTGCCAGTTATGACTTAAAGTAAGAACCTCAATCAAAAATCAATCTCTCTCTCTCTCCAAACACATATATAATTATTCATATTATTAAGAAAAGGCATTTTATAAACTCCTTCAGCGTACTCGAAACAACATTGAAATTCAGGTACCAGTTACGACTTAAAGTAAAAATCTCAATCAAAAATCAATCTCTCTCTCTCTCCAAACACATGTATAAATATTCATATTATTAAAAAAAAGGCATTTTATAAACTCCTTCAGCGTATTCGAAACAACATTGTCAATCCGTGGGCGAGCATTATGCTGCAGTCCAAACCTCCAGGAATGTTGACGGACACCAACATTGTGTCGAAACATTTTTCCATGAAAGCTCTGAGCGTCTTGTCTCACTGTGGCACTGCAGGGAAAGCCGGAAGAGAAGTACCACGAGTGTTACACATGATTAACGGGCATGACTAGGAAGAGTAAATTTAAATGTTGTTGTGGCAACTTTTACAGTGATTTAGCGATTAGGGATGCAGTAACATTCAATGTACCAGATAGTAGAGTACAGGACAGATCTAGAAGGACTCAGATCCATCACTTCCCCAAGTATTGCAAACCTTAGAGCAATACTATTCGGGTGCCATAGCGACCGATAAGTTCGACCAGGCCCCGATTTGTCTGGTCGAGTCGCCCCCTCGTAATGACCGCCCCTAGCAACCGGAACAACGAGCGTGTATACAGCCGCGCGAACAGCCACGTACACATGTAAACAGGCCTGTGAATTTAGTGAACTCTTGCCGTTGATGTTTCGCTCGCCATAAAAGACAGGATTGCCCATCACGTAACGCGGCGTCTTACACGTATGGAAAAGAAGGCCATGTCCAAGCAGTTTGTTTGCAGCGGCACAAAAACCCTAATTTTGCCCGCTCCCTGAAATTTGGCTCGTGCGCATACAGTGAATGTTGTGTTTTCCAACTATATCACGGTGCATAGGTAAGATTAAGGTTGGGCCTGCTTCTCGCCCTAGTGTTGTGCAACGACGTTCAAACAAACTACTTGACTAATTACCAGTGCTCTTTTTCTGGGGGAACGCTGGGGGATGCGTACCCCTAAACTTTTTCGTCGACAAAGTAATTTTTTTACGATGTTGAGAACTTGGAGGAGTGGCAAAGATTTATTTCACGGAAGTAATTTTTTATTTCATTTTTTCGTGTTGGTAATTGCAATATCATTGATACTAGTGGGAAAATTGATGTCATTGACTATTTCAAGCATTTCGAAGCTGCGACAACTGTTCTCGACAACTGAATCGCTGGCAGCCAGTTCGACAAGCATGTAGTGCCCTCGCCCGCTAATTGTGGGCGATGGTAGTGCTGAATGGATATTCGTACGCTCAAATCGCATGCTTCATTTAAGGTGATGTAAACTGAGGTGTTCTATACCACATTCTCTTGTATGTTTGTGTGTTTCTCGGTATCGGCTGCTTCATTTGACAAAGTCAACTCAAGAGTCAGATACCTTCTTTTTTTTTTTTTTTTGTAGGTCGACATGTTGACGACGTCATGGCTGAAAGCTGACGGTTGGTATCCCATGCTTCGCTGCATTCTATCCCATGTCGCAGTACCCTCAAATTTTTTAGAAAAAAAGCACTGCTAATTACGAGTTTCTGGCCGTCTTGTGGACTTTCAGTTAGACACAGGAGCCGCAGTAACCTTGCTTAATCGTGCCACGCACGAACGGTTAGGCTCACCATGCCTTTCTAAATCTAACCAGCACCTCACTTCTTACAACGGACAGGATATTCCAATGCTTGGACAGCTTTGTTGGCCTGCCACTTATAAATCTTACCTCAAGTCTCAGTACATCTACCATGCACCAGTATACTACAGTGGTTTTACGTGTTCAGTTGAAACAAAACGGGTCAGTGCGGTGAAAATGCGGCAGGTCTTTAGAAATGCGGGTTTAGCAATGGAAATTCCAAAGCCACTGTCCGCGAATACGAACGACTCCCTAAGCACAGAGGATATAGCAGGATATAGCAGAATATAGCAGTACATTAAGTAAGGTGTTTCACATTGTCAGTGAGCGTAGTACGCCTCCCAGCGTACGAGTTGTAACCGAATGTCCGTCGAACTAGAATTTGAGAACATTCTTGAAGTGGTAGGACGCAGCCCAACTACCATCTGTGGAAGAACTGCTGTACAGCTTTGTATTCCACAAACACGTTGGATACGCACTGCATTGAGAAGCGGCTGCATCCGCCTCATCGGCAGACACTGCAACAACTGCGTTTAGGAGATGATGCGAATCGAAAGGAATTCTGTCATTGGATTATTGCCAATGAACGCTGTATTCCACGAATTCTGTTCACTAATGAGTCAACATTCACGTGCAACGGCACGCCCAATTCTCACGTGTGGGTAGATGAAAAATCTGCATGCTGCTATAGAAGCAAATTTTCACCGATGTTTCTTAGTGGAGATGTGTCGTATTATTGATGACCAACTGATCGGTCCAGTATTTTGGATAACCGTGTTAAAGGAACACAGCCTCCTGATATCCTTCAAAACGTCTTACTTGAACGCTTAGAGGACATTCCTTTGGCAACACTACGTCGTTTGTACTTTCAGCGCGCCGGAGCTCCTGCATATTCCGTACGGCGATTGACACACTACCTCACTGAAACGTTTCTTGGTTGATGCATCAATCGCCGTGGAGTCCTTTTTTGGCCACCGAGGTCCCCCAATATCAGATTGCTGCTTGTGAGGTAGGCTTTAGAGCAACATAAAGTTCAAATGTGCGTGAATTCCTAAGGGACAAAACTGCTGAGGTCATCGGCCCCTAGACTTACACACTACTTAAAGCAACAAACTAACTTATGCTAAGAACAAGACACACACTCATGCCCGAGGGAGGACTCGAACCTCCGACGGGAGGGACCGCACAATCCCTGACATGGCACCTGAGACCGCGTGGGCACTCCGAGCGGCCTTAGAGCAACACAAAGGAAAAATTTCTCGCCATTATTTTATACGCACATGAAAAAAAGTTTAGCATCACACCAGTTCCCAGAACTCCTGAAGATAGACGTTGATTGTCGATAATGTATCACAGACACAGTCCCTTTGACTTCTCAGAGATGTCACTAGACCAGCCCAAAGATGTAAACAACCATGCATGAGCAGCGCCTATTAGACTGAGGGGGTCCGACATCCGATCAGTTCCAGTCATTCCACCAGGAAGGAGGAACACGGCTCGTGTTGTCTGTAGTTCAACCATGGCTAGACCGTCAATACCGCTGTTCGATCGCGTCCACATTGTTACTTTGTGCGAGGAAGGGCCCTCAACAAGGGAAGTGTGCAGGCGTCTCGGAGTAACCAAGGCGATGTCCGGACATGGAGGAGATACAGAGAGACAGGAACTGTCGATGACATGCCTCGCTCAGGCCGCCCAAAGGCTGCTACTTCAGTGGATGACCGCTGCCTAGGGATTATGGCTCGGAGGAACCCTGACAGCAACGCCACCATGTTGAATCATGCTTTTCGTGCAGCCACAGGACTTCGCGTTACGACTCAAACTGTGCGCCAACAGGCTGCATGATGCGCAACTTCACTCCCGACGTCCATGGCGAGGTCCATCTTTGCAACCACGACACCGTGCAGCGTGGGACAGGTGGGCCCAATAACATCACGTTCTCTTCACCGATGAGTGTCGCATATGTCTACAACCAGACAATAGTCGGAGAAATGTTTGGAGGCAACCCGGTCAGGCTGAACACCTTAAACAAACTGTCCAGCGAGTGCAGCAAGGTGGAATTTCACTGCTGCTTTGTGGTGACATTATGCAGGGCCGACGTACGCTGACCGATAGTGCTGCCATATCGGTAGCATACTGGCGAGACATTCTCTCCATGAGCGGCAATTCGCGCCCCCATCGTGCACATCTTTTGAATGACTTTCTTCAAGATAGCGACATCGCTCGACTAGGGTGGCTAGCATATTCTCCAGACATGAACCCTATCGAACATGCCTGGGATAAATTGGAAAGGGCTGTTTATGGGCGACGTGACCCACCAACTACTCTGAGGAATCTACGCGGAATCGCCGTTGAGGAGTGGGACAATTTGGAGCAACAATACCTTGATGAACTTGTGGATAGTATGCCAAGACGAATACAGGCTTGCATGAATAAAAGAGGTCGTGCTACTGGGTATTAGAGTACCGGTGTGTACAGCAATCTGGACCACCACCTCTGAGGGTCTCGCTGTATGGTGGTACAACATACAGTGTGTGGTTTTCATGAGCAATAAATAGGGTGGAAATGATATTTATGTAGATCTCTATTCCAATTTTCAGTACAGGTTCCGGAGCTCTCTGAACCGAGGTGATGCAAAGCCCTTTCTGGCACAAAGGAACGAATGAGGCCAAATCAACAACACTGCAGCTGTCTGCAGGCTATCTCTTTTATGTGGAAATGAACGCAATTAGACAAAACATTGGTTCACAATGTTTCATTGAGACTCACCTGCATTTTTCGCGTTTCCCATTGTTTTCATTAGTTTTCTCGCAAACAGTTAAGAACAGGGCATATGTTCATATGACTTTTCTTGTTCAGAATCAGTAATGTTATCACTCCTCAAAGCATGGACCGTTCCTCCTGACTCACCCCGTATAAGAGTATTTCAGAAATAGCCGTTACTATCTTCATGAACACAAAGCTCCGAGTTAGGTGCCTGTAGACCTGTACGTGCGAGTTGCAGGTTCATTTACTACTCTTAAACAATAGAAATGTTTATGGACAAATGTAAAATTTTCTCGAGGTGATCTCCAGCCAACACCAAGCTAAGACAAGCGAGGTCAACGCCCTTTGTCAGAATGACAGGCAGCAAATAGCAGAGCAGACCTAGAAGACATTACCTAGCACGAGCAAGAGGCCTCAATGGCAAATTTTCCAATATGACTTCAGCGAGAAGAAGTAATCACAGCTTTATTTCGGAAGACAGAGTAAAAAAATTGTTCAAATGGCTCAGAGCACTGAGGTCATCAATCCCCTAGACATGAACTACCTAAACCTAACTAACATAAGGACGTCACACACATCCATGCCCGGGGCAGGATTCGAACCTGCGACCGTATCGGTAGTGCGGTTCCAGATTGAAGCGCCTAGAGTCGCTCGGCCACTCCGGCCGGCAGACTGAGTAAAATTTTCACAAGAACTATCAGCCTGCTGATATACTGAAGCGTAGAAAGCCAATCTTGTGAAATACAGTGGTGGTGAAGAACGCTGATGAGTATGAAAAAGTAGACCAGATGTGCTCATTGCCAGATAGGCACACAGTCAATGCCTCAGATGAACAGTAATAAATTACTGCTGCTGGAGCAAAACCAACGTTTCGGCCACGGTTGCAGCGGCCTTCCTCTGGGTTTACTTGTGCTTTAAGACTATGCAGTGTCCCTCATATTTTCTTGTTGCTCTTCACTGCGCGTGCCATTAAGTCGTAATTTTCAAAAGAGAGTTCGTTTCATTGGTCATTTATTTTTATCATTATGACGCAGTACCACACCCAAAAAACTTCTATGTCGACTGACTCCAGCCGCGGAAGCCTACGCAATTATAGTAATAAGTTCTAGGGGTTCTGAGCCTTCAGTAATTACGTTACAGGACCCCAGCTAAGAGGCCGAACGTATGACAAACCGCAACCGTTGGTCAAGATGACTTCCCCCATCTAAATTGATACCTGCTATATCTGCTGAAACTGGTCAGTGTGAGTTGCCGACCTGTCAACTACTGATAGAGACTTTTACGGTGTTTGACACTTTGGCACACCGTCCGCGTGTCGCGATATTCAGGAGGAACTCTAAGCGCTGCCGCCCTCGACTAGTACCTCTGTGCAGTCATCAATACCCCAGGCCTTCTTTTGTGGGAGGACTGTGCTGTTGTTTTGTCACCACACCGAGTAGAGTTGCCGAGAGTTTACCTGCACACACCCCTTAGATATGCACTAGAATGCTCAGGTAACATGCAGTCACTGTCCTGGTCAACAGCGCCGGCTGTACGGTTGTAGCTACACGGCCGCTAGTGAGACATGGCGCCCGCCGACGCCGTATTCACGTTCATGTGAACGGATGCTGCCGAAGCAAGGTCCTCTGAAGACTGTTGGGACAGCGTCCGCAATCTCCAGGCAGTTCACTTCGCTAGCACTGGCTTGGGTACCGCCATACAGGAGAACACGAGATTGTAGACTTCAGTGTAATGAATTTCTTGTCCCACTAACGTTGTATCACCAGCGCCCAGCGTGCCGAGTGGCCGGCTACACCGCACTCCTCGCTCCATCACAGCTATGGCAGAGGTTTCAATCCAGGCAGCTACACTATGAATAAAACGTATCACAGTAAAGCGATTAAAAATTAGGCGCAAACACAGAGAGTCAAAGACTATTCACGTGAAGACGTTGTATCAGAAAGGGAAGCCATTACGACGTTTATATTAAAGCCTCTTGCAGAGGAAATGGATAATGGAAATTCCTAGACGCTGTTTTACGAGCCTGTGAAGTTACACGAAGCCCTGTCATGAAAAAGTGGAATGTTAAAAGTCTGAGCATTCTGCAATACCGAACAATGTGAATAGAGAGAGAGGTTGAGTGTCCAGGCGATTCGTAAAATGATAAAGAAAAAAAATAACGCTGCGTCCTAGCACGAGACGGGTTGAACGTGATCCTGCCACTTGATTTGGCCAACAGTAAGTAAAATGATAAAATGGCCGTCAGTCGAAGATCCCAAGAAGTTTGACAACAGGTAACAAGTGAATAAGTGGCCGTGAGAGTTTTAACAATTTTGAAGAGAACTGATCTGATGTTAAAGGCTGTTAAGACCACTTTCAGTGACTGATTACTCAGGAATTGAGAAACGTTTATGAATAGGAGGCTGATGTTGAAATGAGTTATCAAGAATAAAGGAACAGCAAATTCCTTTACATAAATGAAAAAAGATTGTATATTAGACACCCTGATTGCTCAGGATTTGAGAAACGTTTATCAACAGGAGGCTGATGTTGAAATGAGTTATCAATAATAAAGGAACAGCAAATTCCTTTACATAAATGAAAAAAGATTGTACATTAGACACCCTGATTGCTCAGGATTTGAGAAACGTTTATGAACAAGAGTCCGATGTTGAAATGAGTTATTAAGAATATACGAACAGCAAATTCCTTTACATAAATGAAAAAAGAGTGTATACTAGCCACCATCGTACAGGTGTGTCATATGTCACAGAAAATTACGTGAGCGGAACCATGAAAACTTTTACATTATGTAATTAATCTTCAGGCAAATAATAATGTAAACAGCCAGTCAGTTGCAGGTATTATTTATTTTTACAGTAGAACCCAGATTTCGATACCGCTAACGGTCCTTCTTCAAAAGAGCAAGGAGTTATATAAAAAATATTAACAAAAATGATATATGGCTGCTGTTTATTAAAATAAAGTAATTATAACCCCTAATTTAAAATGAGAACTGTTACTTACTTTGATTACATGTTACATCCGTCACCAGATGAGGCGTTCAAGTCACATGCAGACTGTGGTGTCCTCCGAGGAACGAGGCCCCAGGGTAAGATTGCTATCCCGAGACGAAACCGTTAGCAAGCACAGCCACTGCTAGACGAATTACGCCCTCAAGAGTTTCGATACGTTGTTACTGGAGTGTTCTTACTTAAGCCAGAGCGGAGTGCAGCTCTTCCCAGTCTGCAACAATCGCCGGATGCATCGTCTACCCACAGTGCCAACACTGCGATAGATATATTACACACAGCTATGCAGCAGGGTATATAGTCAATTGTACTTAATCAATTATATTTTATCAAGAAGGGAAAGCTGCTCAGCAATTATATTTTACTCTATAAAGTGATATTTTAGGGTTTAGAGACAGCAACAAATGTACACGATATTCCTTTGGCAATGTATAGTTTCAGTGTTAAGTGTTTCATCTTGTTTAAGCCATAATAGAGCCATTTAAAATGTGTGAGTTATAGTATCAATTCGGCATCCTCCAGAAGTAAACCTAAAAACTATCACTATGCTGACGAGTTTTGTTTGCTTGGCACAACATAGACGATGTGAACAAAATATTCACTGAAATTTCGAAATTAAAACAGCTTTCTAGTGGTAAATTTAAAAAAAAAAATTAAGCTTTAAAAAAGAAATTTTATTATTTAACCGGAGAAACGTGCTACTGTTATAGTAATACAGTTTTTTATTTTTTTATGTTTAGGAAAAATTAATTAGTCCCATTTGAGTTTATATAGCACTTATCATTCGATTTAATTTTATTTGCATTTATACAATTGCTGTTGTACTATTTCATATTGATAGCAACTTACATTACTATTTTGGTACACTAGGTAATCAAGAGTATCTGCACACCCCAAAAACATACGTTTTTCATATTAGATGAATTGTGGTGTCACCCACTGCCAGGTACTCCATATCAGTGATAACAATAGTCATTAGACACCGTGAGAGAGCAGAATGGGGAGTTCCGCGGAACTCACGGACTTCGAACGTGGTCAAGGTGATTTGGTATCACTTGTGTCATACGTCATACATCCCTAGATCCACTGTTTCCGATGTGATAGTGAAGTGGAAACGTGAAGGGACACGTACAGCACAAAAACGTATAGGTCGACCTCGTCTGTTGACTGACAGAGACCGCCGACGGTTGAAGAGGGTCGTAACTTGTAATAGGCAAACATCTATCCAGATCATTACACATAAATTCCAAAATGCACTAGGATGCACTGCAAGTACTATCACAGTTAGGCAGGAGGTGAGAAAACTTGGATTTCACTGTATAGCGGCTGCTCATAAGCCACGCATCACGACGGTAAATGCCAAGGAGCATAAACATTGGACGATTGAAGAGTGGAAAAACGTTGTGTGGAGTGACGAATCACAGTACACAATGTGGTGATCCGTTGGCAGGGTGTGGGTGTGGCGAATGCCCGGTGAACGTCATCTGCGAACATGTGCAGTTCCAACAGTAAAATGCGGGGGCGGTTTAATTATTGTGTGGTTGTATTTTTCTAGGAGGGGATCTGCATCTGTTGTTGTTTTGCGTGGCACTATAACAGCGCAGGCCTGCACTGATGTTTTAAGCACGTTCTTGCTTCCCACTGATGAATAGCAACTCGGGGATGGCGATTTCATCTTTCAACACAATCGAACACCATAATGCACGGCCTCTGGCGGAGTGGTTACACGGCAATAAAACCCTCTTATGGACTGGCATGCACAGAGTCGTGAACTGAATCCTACAGAACACCTCTGGGTTGTTTTGGAATGCCGACTTCGTGCCAGGCCTCACCGACGGACATCGATATCTCTCCTCAATGCAGCACTTCATGAAGAATGGGCCGCCATTCCTTAAGAAACCTTTCAGCATCTGATTGAACGTATGCCTGCGAGAGTGGAAGCTGTCATCACGGCTAAGGGTGGGCCAACACCATACTGAAGTCCAGCACTACCGATAGAGGGCGCCACGAACTTGTAAGTCATTTGCAGCCGGGTGACCGGGTACTTCTGATCACATAGTATACGTCGCTGCAGTAAATTCAGAGGCCGTCCTTTGTGGCCGAGCGCCTCTGGGCGCTTCAGTCCGGAACCACGCTGCCACTACGGTCGCAGTTTCGAATCCTGCCTCGGACATGGATGTGTGTGATGTCCGTAGGTTAGTTATGTTTAAGTAGCTCTAAGTCTAGGGTACTGATGACCTCAGATGTTAAGTCCCATAGTGCTCAGAGCCATTTGAACCATATGAAAATATGAGTATTACGTTATTGAGTGTTTAGTACAATATCATCCCGCAACTTGTGGCGTGTTGTATATTAGTCAACGTAAGCAGATAGTTGCAACTTCTTTTGATATTTGTCCATTCATAAACCATCCTTTTTTAATTTTTCAATTATAATTGTTTTGTTCATATTGCCTTATGTCGCTCGTGCTCCTTAGCTCAAGATGATATATGATTTAGGTTATGCAGAGTAAGTAAGTAACTGTTTTCAATTTCAGTTAAACCAGATATCAATGGTTTTTGTCACAATAAATAAATGAATGTAATTCCTTGTTCTTCTTAACAAGATACCCTTAGTAGTATCGAAACCTGGGTTCGCTCTAAAAATGAATAAATTACCGCAGATGATTTGCTGTGTTCTTTATTGTTTAGAAACTTACTTACAGTTACTGTTAGCAGTCATGTTCAACACTGGGATAATTAACCTGAGTAATTTAAAAAATGTACGAAGGGACAAGAAAATCTGTAAGTCTAAGTTGACTGTAATGACAATACAGTGAAGAGAAAAAAGAACTTTAGGGGATTGTGGACTGTAACAATAAACAAGAGAGCAGATAAGCATTAAAAGCTGTACACTAGATTTCAACAAGCACTATCCTCCTTCAGGTTACTCGTGTGTGGTATAAACGTAAAGACCAGTTAGTGAAGCAGGAACTGAACAACTAAATACAGAACTGCAAGGCTTTCCACGCCTATGTGTATGCGTTCAAATCTTCGCGTACCAGGATGCATTAGTAATCTCGAATTCGAAAGTATAAAGGGAAGAAGCGTTCGCGTAACGGGGTACTAGTGATTTATAGAAGAATGAGTGGAATTGGAATGTCCCTGAGTTATCTTCAAACTAATACTAACGAGAGCAGTTCATTGGAAGTTGAGAGCATTGTTACAAAGATAAAAATTAAAATAGGTTGAGATGGAAAGCAACACACACTGTTTGGTCTGTGTTTAGCTATGTGATTCGATTGCTTTGTTTATATTTCTGTTTGCCTGGAGACCCTATTTTACTTCTCGTGTGGCCTGTTTAGTGCCGCTCTTCACCATAGACAAGAAAGGAGTTACACATAATAACAATAACAGAAAACAAATCTGGACTGTCCTACAGCGAGGAATTCTCAGAAGACATCCCATATGCTGTATATAAATAACCTGAAACTTTTGGGAAATCTGAATTAGAAATCCAGTCTCTGATGTATAGAGTGAGAATATTCAGTATTGACAGCTCCATGGAATTCGGCTAGAAAACTGACCTACACTGGAGCTAAAGAAGGGAAAAATCTCCGAGAGTGAAGGCACTGATATGCCCAATGGATAGACCATCAAGCCCCACCAGCCAGGAGGCTACAAACGTCTTGACATTTGGCAGTTTTACAGCATCAGGGAGGACCATGTAAAAAATGGTCAGAAAAGATTACACCCAAAGGACAAAGATAATATTGAAAAGCAAACTGAAAGGTGGCAATACCATCAGGGGACTCACTAGCTCAGCCATACCCGTCGTCTTATACACTACAGTGACTGTGAACTTGACACAAATAGAGCTGGATAATATGGACTTACTTACAGTTACTGTTAGCAGTCAAGTTCAACACTGGGATAGTTAACCTGAGTAATTTAAAAAATGTACGAAGGGACAAGAAAATCTGTAAGTCTAAGTTGACTGTAATGACAATACAGTGAAGAGAAAAAAGAACTTTAGGGGATTGTGGACAAGAGGACTCATGGCAATTCACCACGCTTTCCACCCTCTCAGTGGCGTCAACGGTCTGTATTTGCCCAGGAAGGCAGGCGGTAGAGGAGTCTTGCAAGTGCGGCAGACTGTGGAAGCAAAGAATCAGTTCACATCAAAGCCAACAACAGAAAGCTGTAGTCCGATAGTAGACTACCATCCTGCGCAATAAAATACTTATTGTTTAGTTTCTGGACCAGATGGAAAGCAAAATAGATAAAGAATGGTCTTGGCTATCCAACAGAAACCTAAAGAAGGAAATTTAGAGATCAATTTTTCCTAAAAAGGATTATGCCATCGTATACAGCGCCATCAAAACTAGAATCGCTAAATTAGACCAAAACTTCAGACTCTGCAGAAGAGCTGACCAAACAATTAACCATATCGTGAGCTGCTGAAAAACAATCGTGCGTTGCAAGCAGAGGCATAATGAAGTGTCACAGAAGATGCATTGAAACATATTCTAAAATGACTATCTTCCGGTGCCAAGGAACTGGTGGGGCACCGGAAGCCAGGAAAAGTTGCCGAAAGGCATCATGCCAAATTATTGTGGCACTTACGACTTAACACCAAATGTTACAACATAATATACCAGACATCACAGTTGTGGAGAAATATAAACTGTCGATTACTGACACTGCCGTCCTAGGTGATAGTAGAATTGACGAGGGAAACATGAAATACTTGCCAGATACTATAGCGACTCTGGTATAAACGGGTGAATGTGGTCGCTGTGTTTATCAGCACACGGGGAATAGTGCCAAATGATCTTAGTGGGAAAAATTTTGGAAATTTGTGGTATGGTCTTAGGAGACCAAACTGCTGAGGTCATCGGTCCCTAAGCTTACGCACTACTTAATACAACTTAAACCAACTCATGCTAAGGACGACACACACACCCATGCCAGAGGGAGGACTCGAACCTCCGACGGGATAAGCCGCGCGGACCATGACAAGACGCCTAAGACAGCGCGGGGTCTTAGTGAGCACTTCGAAACCATTGGCACTGACAAGATATCCATCCGCCAGGTACAAAAAGCCACTTTATTGGGATCGACAATGCCGTAAAAGGTGGAACGAGCATGTGAGAACTGTGGTAGGGGAAGGTGAACAGTCGATTGTTCGGAGAATTTTAGGAAAGCGTTGTTCACCTGTAAAGCAGACCGAATGTAGGACGCTGGTGCGACCTGTTACTGAGTACTGCTCGAGTGTTTGGGATCTGTACCATGTCGGATTGAAGCAATTCAGAGGCAGGCTGCTATATTTGCTTCCAGCACGTTCGAACAACACGCAAGTGTTACGGAGATGCTTAGGGAACTTACATGTGAAATCCTGGAGGGAATGATGCGTCTTTTTCGAGAAACACTGTTGAGAAAATTTAGAGAACCCTCATTTGAAGGTGACTACCGAACGAGTCTACTGCCTCCAACATACAGGGTGTTTCAAAAATGACCGGTATATTTGAAACGGCAATAAAAACTAAACGAGCAGCGATAGAAATACACCGTTTGTTGCAATATGCTTGGGACAACAGTACATTTTCAGGCAGACAAACTTTCGAAATTACAGTAGTTACAATTTTCAACAACAGATGGCGCTGCGGTCTGGGAAACTCTATAGTACGATATTTTCCACATATCCACCATGCGTAGCAATAATATGGCGTAGTCTCTGATTGAAATTACCCGAAACCTTTGACAACGTGTCTGGCGGAATGGCTTCACATGCAGATGAGATGTACTGCTTCAGCTGTTCAATTGTTTCTGGATTCTGGCGGTACACCTGGTCTTTCAAGTGTCCCCACAGAAAGAAGTCACAGGGGTTCATGTCTGGCGAATAGGGAGGCCAATCCACGCCGCCTCCTGTATGTTTCGGATAGCCCAAAGCAATCACACGATCATCGAAATATTCATTCAGGAAATTAAAGACGTCGGCCGTGCGATGTGGCTGGGCACCATCTTGCATAAACCACGAGGTGTTCGCAGTGTCGTCTAAGGCAGTTTGTACCGCCACAAATTCACGAAGAATGTCCAGATAGCGTGATGCAGTAATCGTTTCGGATCTGAAAAATGGGCCAATGATTCCTTTGGAAGAAATGGCGGCCCAGACCAGTACTTTTTGAGGATGCAGGGACGATGGGACTGCAACATGGGGCTTTTCGGTTCCCCATATGCGCCAGTTCTGTTTATTGACGAAGCCGTCCAGGTAAAAATAAGCTTCGTCAGTAAACCAAATGCTGCCCACATGCATATCGCCGTCATGAATCCTGTGCACTATATCGTTAGCGAATGTCTCTCGTGCAGCAATGGTAGCGGCGCTGAAGGGTTGCCGTGTTTGAATTTTGTATGGATAGAGGTGTAAACTCTGGCGCATGAGATGATATGTGGATGTTGGCGTCATTTGGACCGCAGCTGCAACACGGCGAACGGAAACCCGAGGCCGCTGTTGGATCACCTGCTGCACTAGCTGCGTGTTGCCCTCTGTGGTTGCCGTACGCGGTCGCCCTACCTTTCCAGCACGTTCATCCGTCACGTTCCCAGTCCGTTGAAATTTTTCAAACAGATCCTTTATTGTATCGCTTTTCGGTCCTTTGGTTACATTAAACCTCCGTTGAAAACTTCGTCTTGTTGCAACAACACTGTGTTCTAGGCGGTGGAATTCCAACACCAGAAAAATCCTCTGTTCTAAGGAATAAACCATGTTGTCCACAGCACACTTGCACGTTGTGAACAGCACACGCTTACAGCAGAAAGACGACGTACAGAATGGGGCACCCACAGACTGCGTTGTCTTCTATATCTTTCACATCACTTGCAGCGCCATCTGTTGTTGAAAATTGTAACTACTGTAATTTCGAAAGTTTGTCCGCCTGAAAATGTACTGTTGTCCCAAGCATATTGCAACAAACGGTGTGTTTCTATCGCTGCTCGTTTAGTTTTTATTGCCGTTTCAAATATACCGGTCATTTCTGAAACACCCTGTACATTGCGCGTAAGTACCATGAAGATACGAGAAGCAAGGGCTCACACGCAGGCTTGTAGACAGTCGTTTTTCCCTCGTTCTGTTTGCTAGTGAAAGACGAAATTAAACGATAAGTAGTGGTACAGGATACCCTCCGCCACTCACCGTACGATGGCTTGCGCAGTATCTGTCTAGATGTAGAATCACCTGCCAGTACATCACCCTGTGCGAAGTGTCCGACCAGTGATGAAATACTAAATACAGCAAGGCGAACTCCTCTTCTGTCTTCTGTGGTTTCTGTTATAAATAATAAGTATAATGGTACGAACTATGTTGAAAATAACGTCAATAGTCAAAGTAATAACTGTGCTGAAGGTAATTGCTTCAACATCTTTCTTATTTGTATTGTTACAATTCAGAGGCTTGGTGCAAGAAGGAGGCAGCTCCAGCCGCTAGTTCCAGAGAAATCCAACAGATGGAGCTGCGTGTACTCCGAGTTTGCGTGAAAATGGAGGCTGCCTCGTTGTTCCCTCAAACGATATTAGGAGGGAGGTTATCTTATGTAGAGTTCAGCAGACCAGTGTTAACATTGCGCGTTCTCTGTGAGGGATATTTTTTATCAGGATTACGATGTTTTGTGACTTCATTGTCTTTTGATTTCACGGTTTCTATCAATATGAGTGAATCAGAAGAGGCAGAATTGTTTAATTGTGACTCTTCAGAAAACTACGAGCCAAGTGAAGATTCTGAAGAAAATTCAAGAAGCGGAGACGGAGTCATTGGACCACTGAAGAGGAAAAAAGGATCGCCGAGAGAACAATGGGAACGGAAGATAAGAAAACAGCATTAGATTGACGGAAAGCTGTACAAGAGCTCGAGTGGAAAAAACATGCCTCGCCGGACTACAGGTAATGATTGTAGTTGCAAATACAAGTGTTTTACTGAATTCGACGTTGAAGGAAGGCATCGTACTATTAAAGCTTTTAATGGCCTAACGACTAAGCATACCCACGATGTCTATGGGGCTGGTTGCATAAAAGGTTTACTTGTTAAAAGACCAAAAAGTGGAACAGGAAAGCCCAGGCTTTTTCAAATATTTATACCGTTCGATTCGGTGAGAGTAATGACAGGGCCTGTAAAAGAGCGTTTGCGTCACTGCATGATGTGTCCAGAAAGCGAGCGCAAAACATTGGAAAGCAACTTTCTTTTGACGGAGCTATCAGTATTTCAAGACACACCTCAACGTCAGATTCTGGCATCCAAAATCGGACACGTGTCGGAAGAGTGAAACATACAAAAGGAACTCAGTGCCTCTTCTATTTCACATGAGAGGCGTAAGGAGCTTCAGGACGCCAAGCTACTTCATCAAGATCGGGCGGATTAATTTTATCAAGATATTAAAGCCAAGATTGGACGTACACAACGTAATAATGACACCGAGATGTTGTGCTTCGAATACCAACAAAATATGCCCCCCCCCCCCCAAGTTTCTTTTGGGAACGCATTTTATAAACGCCAGTTGTGGATCTATAACTTTGCGATTTTGTCTGGTAAGACTGGAAAACATATTTTTTATCAATACGATGAAACCGTCGGAAAACGGACGCACAAGGAACCAATAAATTATAGACATCACTACGTCAATCACGTTCTGACAGATGGTATCAAAATACTTTACCTATTTTCAGATAATTCCTTAACGCAGTACCTGTTTTACCTTCTGCAAAGTGGCCGCTTTGCGAAAATCGTTCATCGATTCCCAGAACCGGGCCACGGCTTTATGCCATGCGACAGAGCGTTCGATAATATAGAGAAGTGCTTGAGGAAGATGGGAAGAGTTTTTCTTCCAGTGGACTATCCTCGCTTTATCAGAAGAACCAGCCGCAAATTTCATGTTACTGAAGTGGACCAGGAATTTATTTTCAACTTCGTTGATAAGTTGAAGAACTTTTTTAAAGAACTCTCAGGTATCATTACTGAACAAGAAAAGAGGAAAATAACTATTTAAGCACTAAGTACAAAATATTCCTCTATGAACAGCCATACATCAGTAAAGGGATTATTCAATGCAATGCGACCGAAGGGATGACTGTCTTCGATAATGCGCAAATTTGCAGCCAAGGACCTGTGAGTCTCATAACAATGGACCAGCTTATGATTGTCTCCTCCCGCTTAAAGACAAAAAATTTAAAGATGTCAAAGAGCTGGCCAGAAAGTATGTTGGGCAAAACGAAATTTGGTTTTACGACCAGTTGAAGTCAGATGCCTCAAACGATCATGAGGAGACTGAGGGGGAGCTAGAAGACTAAAGAAAAATTGTAGATGTTGACGTATTATGCCAAAATTTTGTACTTTCATTATTAATAAATGTTTTTTAAACATAAATAAGGTTAATTGTGGAGAAAACGGTGCTAAAAAGAGTTTTTCATTCACTTTGAGCAAAACGGAGGCAGCTTCAAAATTCAAAAGTCCATTGCACGTACCGGAGTGCTTGCATCTGTGTGTATTCTGGTCAGTAATATTAAATACCCCATAACCTGACACAAGGCTGACAATTTTTTTGTTTTCGGTGACAACTGAATTTTTAAAACGCTTTTTCAATTTGCTATAAACGGGAAAGAGTGGAGTTGCCTCCGTCTTGCACCAAACCCTTCAATTCACTTCCTTTACATTGGTATCATACGGGTTTTGTAATGTAGCAAGGACAGGATTGCAATGAATGCGGTTGGTGCTAGGTTGAGAGGAGAATAAGTACTAAATAAATTTTCACTTAATTTCTTTTGACAAACTTCCCTTCAGAAAGGCGTTAGACACAGATAGAATACGATGCTACTAATATCAAATTTTAGATAGTTAAAATAATTTAAAATGAGAAATAAACTACATAATATCAATGAATATACCGAATACGAATGATATATCGATAACTTGTTTTCCTTCTTAAAAACCCACAGACACTACAATGTAACAACCTGTGGCATCACCTGCAAAATTTGTCATACAGTCACAGTTTAACGCCTGTATCATACTATTTGGTGCCCAACAGCTTTCCTTAGAACAATTTCATTGTATCCTGACAAATCAACGTTTCATATTTTTCCGTAGTCAGTTACAAATGGCTACAAATGCAAAGAAAATTGCAAATACACATTAGACCTTCAGCAGGAAACATGGTTACTAATGAGAAGCGGACAATAGTGATTTGGTTCGAATTTCATTGGTCCCCGACACAGCGAGCTGAGCCAATGCTTATAAATACACCCTAACCGCTGATCGGCGGCACAGCGAACACATCAAATAAACCCTAACCGCCCAAGCCAAGTCGTGTGCTAGGAGCACACAAGATCTCAATTTCGTTGATCTGACATCTGACCTCTCCAGGGTGAATTCTACAGTAGTAGCAATCCAGGTTAACGCGTTTAACTTCACCGAACCACCAAGAACATAGCTTCTTATGCTCCATACGCCAAGGGATAACGAACTATAGGTAGTCATCAAATGACACATGAAAAGATCATAACAGCTCAATAACTTAACTAGAAAGCTCAATTAGAATAACAGAACCAATTGACTCACATGTGGACAATTTCCGTCCATCAAGTCACAACTTCGGTACAACTGACAAGTACCATAAAGGTTTCACTTTTATTTTCAGAGAAATGCAAGGTTCCTTCTTCCACCCATGTAGAAACAGGGGTACCGTGCAACAACAGGAGCAAGAAATCCCTAGAAATTGAGAACACTTGAACTACCGCATAAGACAAGTTCGTCAGTATACACCGAGTTCACAAAACCCTCAGCGCCTTGGACAGTATCTTCAGACACACTTAGAAATTTAATACGCAGGGCAGAATGCTCACGGCACACACAACATTTCATCTCAAGCGCGCAGAACTGTATTTGCAACAAATGATACTTTTCACTCCAACTAATTCCAACGCAATTGCGCCCTATCCTATGTGATGATGATGTTTGGTTTATGGGGCGCTCAACTGCGCGGTCATAAGCGTCCGTACAAGGTCTCAATTTTTTCACAGTCTGATTTATTACACTTGCCAATCTTGCCACTAACACCAATGATGATGATGAAATGATGAGGACAACACAAACACCCAGTACCCGGGCAGAGAAAATCCCCAATCCGGCCGGAAATCGAACCCGGACCCCGTGATCCAGAGGTAGTAACGCTAGCCACTAGACCACGAGTTGCGGATGCCCTGTCCTCTGTACCGACCGTCCCACGTACACAAACCGGACGCCCACCGAAAACGTTCGCACACGTCCTCCATTCGCTTCAAGACAGTCTCCAGTGCCCGTTTATTGCTTCCTGGACAACTACCGCATCTGGAATCAGCTCCTCCTTACCGAACTGTTTCGCGTCTTCCACCACAGCTCCCTCTTCCGCCGCTGGCGGACAACCGAGGGTCTCCGGTCGATCGCTCTTCTCAGCTGCTGGTCGCGGTAGGAGGTTGAAACACTGTCAGAATGGCGTTCTAAGCGTGTTTAAAGCATAAACTAGAAGCATAAGTAAATTAGACTGTCGCAAGATTTTTAGGGTATTGCTCTGGTGTCTCTTGCTCTGCAGATGATGGTGGTAGGAACTGCATACAACGGGTAAGGAATTCCGGCTTGCGAAGTTTTGGAGACGCGCTGTATGCAAATACATGAAATGTGTTCTCAGTCGCGAATGCGAACAACCATCAGCTGTGTAAAGAAATGTCGACAGTGAAAATTAGTGCCGAGCGGGGCCTCGAACCCGGATTTCCCGCTTTACGCGACTGGTCGCCTTAGTCGCTTTGGCTATCTCTGCAAACTTCCATAAGCAATCGTTCCTGCATCACAACCTTTGCTCATACACACATTACCAATTTCCCGTACAGGGGAGGACATTTTTTATTGAAAGTCGCTGCATGATATAAGCGGATAAATACGGTATTGCGGTACCTGTTTGGTTAATAAGAACGATACAATGTCGGAAGGAGCATTGCATCGATCTTCTGAACAACAAAGGCACGGCAATATCGTATCCTAGATGTAAATGGTGGTGGAATGTAAATGATGGGAATAAATTGTAGACAGGAAGCAGCTGATTGCAAATGAGAAAAATTCTATTCAAGAAGGTAAGTAGGAGGTGGGGCGTGTGTCGTGAAACGGGTGGATGGTAATGATGATTTTGGATGAGGGTTGTTCAAGAGCATGGTCATCAACACCTTACGAAGAGTCATCGTGCCGCTCATGGTGTGAAGATATGGGGGGGGGGGGGGGGGAGGGGAGGGGGTTATGAGAGACGAAGGCTACCTCTACAAGCAGAGCTGTTTATAATACGTTGTCCACCTCCCGTCCCAAGGTCGTGGGGTATGGAAGATTCAAAACCCGTGATGGCCAGATGTTCAGCCAAACCGAGGGTTCCCTTGATGTCAAATGATGAATCTCCTCTGGAAATGGAAGTGCCATGTTTAGACATGGATGGACGATGATGTGCGTTTTTACATGCGTACCACTGGCCAAAATTTCTTAAGCATAGGGGTAAAACAGTATTCGAATTCATGATTACGGGTGAAAATGGACAATCGAATGATTTCTGAGTTCTTGCACATAGACATACAGTTTCAATTATCTCCCGGAATAAATAGAGTTGCGTAATTCTTTTTTTGTTTGTCTGCAGGTACAGATTCCCAGCCGTAAAGCACTTTGAAACCTTCACTCGACTGAAACCATGGCACGCCGCTGAAGGTGCTGAACACCTCGTATCCTCCTCCTGAGCGGATACTGGGTCTGGAGATGTCTGCTTCAGACGCTCGAAACAGATAAAAAATGTAAGGACAACTGAGGTTGTGCCGGAAACAAGGGTTCTAACAAAATGACACAGGCGACTGACAAAGTGTGGTATCGTGCACTAAATCCCAAAAACCCATGTTCAGTTGGCGGAAGGGCGCGGTAATAATTCTCCAGCAGAGTCTGGATGATACAAATGCTTCCAAAGTGCTCTTACAAGTCTGAATGACGAAGAACGAACTAGCAGACCAACTCCCTATGAAGAACAGGGAACAGTAACAGAAGCGTTACTTGAAGACCGGCGAATAACAATCAAGCCGACAGCGGTAAAAGCAAAAAATTTTCATTATCTTGCGCAACATTTTAAATATGGATGAACATACCATTATGTGGCAGGAATAACCAGAATGACTTGATTTTCAAGGTGAAACGTTTCCTTAAGAGCCAAAATACGAACATCCACAAACAAGGTCTTCAGCAACTCACTCATCCTTAGAAAAATAGTGTCGTTTTGAAGGGTGGCTATCTAGAGGAAGGACACCATTACTACATTTCACGGTAGGAGCTTGATTTTTCCGACTTTTTTTTCTTTATTGGTGTGGGGGGGGGGGGGCGGGCGGGCTGGCAGACCAACTCCCTATGAAGAACAGGGAACAGTAACAGAGAAGCGTTACTTGAAGACCGGCGAATAACAATCAAGGCGATAGCGGTAAAAGCAAAAAAATTTCATTATCTTGCGCAACATTTTAAATATGGATGAACATACCATTATGTGGCAGGAATAACCAGAATGACTTGATTTTCAAGGTGAAACGTTTCCTTAAGAGCCAAAATACGAACATCCACAAATAAGGTCTTCAGCAACTCACTCATCCTTAGAAAAATAGCGTCGTTTTGAAGGGTGGCTATCTAGAGGAAGGACACCATTACTAAATTTCACGGTCGGAGCTTGATTTTTCCGACTTTTTTTTTCTTTATTGGTGAGGGGGGGGGGGGGCGGGCTGGCAGCAGCGTAATATGCTGCTATACAGCCTACAGAAAAGTTAAAAAACGTAATGAGAATTGAAACAAACAAGAAAAACAAGCGATAAAACGGTGACACTGTAAAAAAAACTGTAAAGTGGCGGTAAGGTGTGGAATTTAAAATATAAAAACACTGCGGTGACGATGCGGATGAAGAAGCAGACAGGCACAATTAAAAAGCACGGCGACAGTCTGGTTTCTGTTCGCACGAGATAAAAAAACTCAAGTAGTGACAGTATGGGGGCTGTTCACAACACTGACAGGGGCCGCACAACACTTAACACTCACTTATATCAGCACTATACAGGGGACACAGCGGCTGATGGGGGGGGAGGGGGGGGGACTTTTTCGAGGTGAAAACTGAAGCCTTGTAGCCAGCCACGTACTAGTACTGGTATGGAACATCGTTGAAGGATATTCGTTAGGACGTATGTTTATCTGTGGCGAGATTTAATTCCATTCTTAAGACGATTAGTAATTTCAGTTGCTAGGGAACCTTTCTTTGGATGGTAATCCTTATAAGAGTAGCTGAGTACCCAGCATTGTCCAGGTATGTATTTACTTCAGTCTTCCATTAGTCTACCTCCTCCTTCCCTCTCTCTTTCTCTGTCCATCTCCCTTCCTCCTCTCTCTGTCCGCTGCCCTTCTCCCCCTCCCACCCCTGTGACCATCTGCTCGTTCCTCGTGTGCCATCTCCTAGTCTCCCACTATCTCCTCATCTCTGCCCTCCTCCCACTTTCTCTGCCTCTTCCTCCCCTTGCCTCTGTCCATTTCCTCACTTTCCTTTCTCTGTTCATCTCCTCGTCTCCCCTCTCTTTGTCCATTTCCGCATCCTCCTCTCTCCATACATGTCCTCTTTATCTATGACCATCTCCTCATTCCACCTCACTGTTTGTCCATCTCCTTCTCACCACTTTCTCTCTCAAGATATTAAGCTAAACCCGACAAGGAGGTTGGTGGCTCTTACTCCCACAGTATTCCTTTCCAGATTGTGACTAATACATGGGAGTCTAGTATCCTTTTAAAGCAGTTTATTGCCCAGATCGCAACTTTTGCTACATAGGTAACCAGTTTTAGAGAGTAGTGTATAGTACCGAGCAGTCTCACATAGTGCAAAAAAAATCCGGTTTTCTTTGAGCTATGTGAGAGTGCTCAGTACTTTATACACTGGTTAATGTTTCGCTGATTTTGGGATTATGGATCTGAAGAGGGCCATTGAATGACTGAAACTTCTTATCCACGAAACAAAACTTGCGGTTTGGACAGAGAAATGTTTTAGAAGGATAGCACACACTTGAGTATGGAAGATCGCCTCTTGTTTCCACTGACAATACAAGGTAATAATAACTAAAATGTGGCCCGAATTTGATTGAAACCACTCCAGGGGTTTAGGATGAGCTTTTCACCCGTGGCTTTGCCCACATATCCACATGTCAAATATGTTCCAGATACACTCAACGTATTTCACCATACACATTTCTTCTGCATCTCTAGCGAATTTCGCCCAGCAGTTTCATTTTCACGCAGATGAGTGTTCATGACATAATTTCTCCAGAACTACGTGCTGTACAATAACATAATTTTGCAGGTACAGCCAGTGGTATATATGGCTACTGTCTGCGCAGTGTTCTGTGAACAACGTCAACAGTAAATAAGTGATGAATTAAAAGGTCTTGCATGATGCAGTAATTTTTTCACGCATCTATGAATTTGTCGCCACAGCTCCGGGAGTATTTGTCTCACAGAGGTATATTTTTGCAGGCGCCTTCAGGGGCAGATATGAATACTGTCTGCAAAAAGTGTTGCGAATAGAGTTGGTACCAACGAAGTTTTTCACGTATCTCTGTGTTTATAACATCAGATCTCCTGGTCTATTTTTAGAACAAAGATCTAATGGTTCTAGTACATTCAGTGGTATATATGGATATCGTCTGCAGAATACGTCGGAAATTCAGTTAGTAGTAAAGAAACAGTGATTTAAAACGTCACGTTTGATGCGGCAGTTTTACTGCTTGAGCAGAGAAAGTAATGTACTAATCGGTAAACGCTTTTCCTTTCATCATTTTGTGATGGTCGTCAGTGGGAGTAGGTTTCGTAAAGTAAAGAGTATTCTGAGGTTTCGCGTTGCAGCCGGGAAACGTCGAAAACTTGCCACGGTATTTAGGCTAACGATGTCTAACCTCCCCACCATTTTTGTTTCAGTATGAAATTTAGCCCAACTATACCTCCCACTCTATAAAGGCTTACGTTTTACCAAAACGATGTCCCCACAAACTGTTACTGAAACTCGTGTGCTAACCTTTTACCAAACATATCATAATCTGAACTGAATTGTATCTCATCAAAACGCAACTTGTCTTTGTATTAAATGCGCAACTGAAGTAAAGCAATTATCTGGCACTAATCCAAATTTCCACTTACCTGGGGTCTTGATAACATTGTTGTACATTTTTCGAAAGCACAACACCAAACAGCAAGCAAGCAGTGGCTAAGCTAGATTTCTGTTTCTGAATACATATTTAAACTGTTGCATGTGGTAATGCGTAACAACAAACAGCGGCGTGGCAAGAGTAACTATTCCTAAGAAATGATATGCCAGGACAACGATTTTAGAATGAATTATAAATTCAAAACAGACAGAATAATACTTCGCGTGACATTTACACATATTACAGTTCTGAACAATACCATGATTAACAAAGTGAACGATGATTTAAAGAGGGTACAAAGTCAACAGAGAATTTCTACAAAAATCAAACATCCTAATCAATTAATATGTAAATGCATGATTCAGGGAAGTCGGGTGGCCTTTCTCTCAGCTCTGACCTAGTTAACCAGCTGACAATAATCTTTCCTAGTTGCGCGGTGCTGCAGTCTTACCTCAAACTACTTCTCTTGGAAATAATAACATTATTCAAAATTTACATCCTTGCTGTCCTTTACAATAAATCTTTCTTCGTGTAACAGACACAATCACAACACAGTACTAGTGAATACATCCGTCACCTTTCACACTTAAACTAAGAATCAGACTGCGCAGAGGCAAAGACTGTGCCATGACAAGACCAAAGTTTGTTTAACGGGGACGTAATTTGCTCTTTCTTTGACGTACACATCGATAACATGCAAAAATCAAAATGACGTGATCAACATACAAAAAATTCGTTCATCCTTAGGTGAGTGTTTAGCACTGGAGATTCACATCGCTAACTTCATACCAGATAATGGGCGCAGAGACGCATTCGCGAAGGCTGCCGTTGAATGAGATATCGCTGATGAGTTTCGTGCCCGGTTAAAATACTGATAATGCTATATGACTAAAGAAAATACTTCAGGGCTGCTGACATGTCTAGTGTGAACTAAATTTCTTAATTTGACATCTGAGTTTCAAATCCGCAAGCCAGGATTCCGACAGAGAACGTGGATGCAATTTCACATTTAAACAAGCGCCTCGTGCCATAGAGCAGTATTCGAAGAAGGCGAGAAACTCAACATGGGTCGCTCTCGCAGCGACTGCCTTCGATCATGGGTCTTCGCGCAAATTTTTGGTGTACAACTAGCAATGTGATAAACACTCACCTGAGGAAATATCGTGGTTAGAGGTCGACGTTATCCGGCTGTAATCCGGAAACCTCGTGGAATAAGTTTCGTTAAGGATTGAAATTATGTGTAAAGTTTGTTACCAGTCTCTCGGTGATCTCATTCTCAAATAGTGCATGAATAAAGTATGGACATTCGTACGTTGTGGGCTACACTTTATTTTGACCCTCAACCTCTCCTATTTGATAGGTAGGTGTTTCTTACACCAACAGCGATGGTTTCCAGACAGTAAGTGACAAGTGATCCAAATATGGTTGATTTCAGTCTAGTGGTTTAGAAGGAGATGTGGAGCATACATACATATGAACGGCTTATTTCAATAGTGGTACAAGTCCATTTTTGTTTATTTTGAGACACAGAGTCCTAAGGTTAAATGAGCGCTGAAAAATCTGCGGTTGATGCACCAGAAATATTCAAGCATATGGCTTCTTGCTAGGGGTGAACCTTTCTTTCTGTTTGTTTGGATCATAAATTTCAGATGCGTTGTAGGCAGAAAAGAGGAGGTAATGGACTTGTACCCCTATTGAAATAAGCCTTTCATATTTATTTGCATCCACTTTTATAATATGTATGGTTTCCAGTAAGCAAAAGTTCAAAAAGGGTTCAAATGGCTCTGAGCACTATGGGACTTAACATCTGTGGTCATCAGTCCCCTAGAACTTAGAACTACTTAAACCTAACTAACCTAAGGACATCACACACATCCATGCCCGAGGCAGGATTCGAACCTGCGACCGTAGCGGTCACGCGGTTCTAGACTGAAGCGCCTAGAACCGCACGGCCACACCGGCCGGCAGTAAGCAAAAGTAACCTCACGATAAAGGTGAATCTGGGTAAGTATCCGAGCAATGAACGGGCTTCAGTTAGCTAATTCCTTGATTATGCAACGGCCACATCAGAGTCGCTGTCATCGTGTGGCTGTGGCAGAACTAAGGCAGTGAATCAGGCAGTGACGGTGAGGTCTGAGTAGAGGTGAGAGGTCGGGCACCGCAGTCAGTGGAGAACGCCTGTTTCCGCGCTCTGCCGCCAGGTGACCTCCCGGTCGCGCCCCGCCGTGTGTTCGCGCGCGCTTTCACTGTGTGAAAGGTCGACGCGCCGCAGCGCAGCGCACCGCACCGCACCACGCCGGCGCATCCCCATCCCATCTTCTACCCCGTCACGACGCGACGGGGTCATGGCGCGGCTTCTGCACGCTCCCTGCCAAATCGAGCCCGCCCAGCCGAGTCTGCTGTCCACGGCTGATTATAATAAAGCAGGAGCCGAGACATCGCTTCCTCGATCGCCTCTCTCCTGTTTAATAATGAGAACTGCTCTACATATTCACCCTTCAATGGGACTCATTTTTCCCAGCGATAGATGACCTGGCGGAGACGGTCATCGTTCAAGTCTGCATTTATAGTGTTCAGGGGATGTCCCATCTCGATAATCACCATCCTGCCATCCGCATGTCCTCCTACACAACGATTTCTTCATCCGAAGGAAGAGTTTAAGTTATTGCGTCACATTTCAGGAAGATACTGGGCGTCACGCAAACAAAACTTTATGTCCAAATAGGTCCTGAGACCTTGTCGCAGAACAAAAACACCACCAAAACCCAGATAACGCTGCATTATTTGCTTTTTGGATTTCAATGTAATCTTTAGTTGACCAGTTAACTGTAACAAAAGTTACTTGTCTACTAGTTTCACACTTTGCGTAGATTTTGACTAATATTCCATCCTCTTGGAAGAGCTTAAACTATATATGCTGCTGGCCATTAAAATTGTTACACCAAGAAGAAATGCAGATGATAAACGGGTATTCATAGGACAAATATGTTATACTGGAAATGACATGTGATTACATTTTCACTCAATGTGGGTGCATAGATCCTGAGAAATCAGTACCCAGAACAACGGCCTTGATACGTCTGGGCATTGAGTCAAACAGAGCTTGGATGGCGTGTACATGTACAGCTGCCCATGGAGCTTCAACACGATACGACAGTTCATCAAGAGTAGTGACTGGCGTATTGTGACGAGCCAGTTGCTCGCGCAGCAGTCGAACATTTTCTGTGTCCAAAAAGGCCCGTACAGGACCTGCAACATGCGGTCGTGCATTATTCGGCTGAAATGTAGGGTTTTGCAGGGATCGAATGAAGGGAAGAGCCACGGGTCGTAACACATCTGAAATGTAACGTCCACTGTTCAAAGTGCCGTCAGTGGCAACAAGAGGTGACCGAGACGTGTAACCAATGGTACCCCATACCATCACGCAGGGTGATACGCCAGTATGGGATGACGAATACACGCTTCCAATGTGCGTTCACCACGATGTCGCCAAACACGGATGCGTCCATCATGATGCTCTAAACAGAACCTGGATTCATCCGAAAAAATGACGTTTTGCCATTCGTGCACCCAGGTTCGTCGTTGAGTACATCATCGGTTACAGCCATGCGGATAAGTTGCCTGTCATCTCGAGTCCTAGTGATACGAGGCCGTTGGGATTGAGAACGGCGTTCCGTATTACCCTCCTGAACCCATCGATTCCATATTCTGGTAACAGGCATTTGATCTCGACCAACGCGAGCAGCAATGTTGCGATATGATAAACCGCAATCGCGATAGGCTACAATCCGACCTTTATCAAAGTCGGAAACGTGATGGTACGCATTTCTCCTTCTTACACGAGGCACCCCAACAACGTTTCACCAGGCAACGCCGGTCAACTGCTGTTTGTGTATGAGAAATCGGCTGGAAACTTTTCTCTTGTCAGCACGTTGTAGGTGTCACCACCGGCGCCAACCTTGTGTGAATGCTCTGAAAAGCTAATCATTTGCATATCACAGCATCGTCTTCCTGTCAGTTAAATTTCGCGTCTGTAGCACGTCATCCTCGTGGTGTAGCAATTTTAATGGCCAGTAATGTACATATGCACTTAATGCAGTGTCACTATTTAAGCGACAGCTCAGTATTATCTTACTGTTTTGTATGGAACAGTATGTAACGAGAATTTTTTTTTTTTTAACGTGATACATTACGTACAGTGCATTGTGTTGTAAACTTTTTCTGACGTTAGCGATACTGAAATTGTTTCATCTTCTTGAAGCAGTATCTAGAGGAAACTCTCCGACGTAATTTCCGGCTTGCCTTATCTATAATCCACCTTTGCAATTTGGGATGGTCTTCCTCTTTGTACAGCATCGCGACCGTTTCATTCCGGAATAGCAGTGACGATTCTTCGGCGAAGTGCCATGCTGACCAATTTACCACCATCCTCTCTGCAGAGGTGCCATGCGTTGTCCTTGGCTACATCAACGAAACATGCTGTAATGGGGAAGAACCATTTCTTACATCTGGCAATGACAGTGACAGAGTGAAATATTTTGGTCAGTTCTGTCAATTCTATGCATAAACTTGCTTTAGTGGTAAATGACTTTTGGTTATTGTACTCCTATCCGACATTTCTGCTGATGTGAATATCACATTATTCGATGAGTTGGACTTGTAGTACCAAAGTTTGTTGCCATTGACACCATGTTGTTGTCATTCTGTATAGCCATTAATACAAAGACTGAACTGCCAAATCTGGAGTCTAATGTACATCTATGTTTGTATTCCAGTTCATTTCCTTTCTCTAGCTTAGCACCCATACCATTTCTGTTGGCTCTTAGTGTACCTGCGGCATGAATAATTCTCACATGAAAGTAACACAGAAGGGAAAATTAAGTAACTGATAACAATCGATACGGCATCTCTTCTAGCTGATCGACATAGCTCGTAACTACTCCGTAGCCAAGGCCACTGGCAGTATATTTTTCTGGCAATGTATCCAGCGTCAGATATCCCTTACTTTGTCCTCCACGCCAGAACTTTAACTCGTATTATATAAGTTTGCCTCGAATGAACGGCTATGCCCCATGCTGCTCAAAATATAGTGCAAGCACACGTGTGCTTACGTTATAGCAAAATAAAAAGAAAGTCAATAAACATTGCATCTTTTTTTTTTTATGCGTAAAGCTGATGTCCTTCTAGAAAGACGTGCTTTAACAGACCGTCATTGATGTTATGTCAAGCATGAAAATACCCCTCTTACGCCTTAGTATAAATGCCATCCGCCGAGCTATAGTGCAACCATAGTGGCAGCATAGTGTCGAGGCATTCGCCTTCATGGACGAGAATTCGCGCCCCCATCATGTACGTCTTGTGTATGACTTCCTTCGGACCACGACATCGCTCGACTAATGTGGCCGGCATGTTCTCCAGCCATGAACCCTATTGAACATGCCTGGGATAGGATAAAAAGGGCTGTTTATGGACGACGTGACCCACCAACCTTTCGGAGGGGTCTACGCCGATTTGCCGTTGAGGAGTGGGATAATCTGGACCAACAATGCCTCTATGAACATGTATGCCACGACGAATACAGGCAAGCATCAATGTAAGAGGACATGCTACTGGGCATTATAGGTACCAGTGTGTACTGCTATGTGGGCTGTCGCCTCTGACGGTCTCGCTGTACTGTGGTACAACATGCAATGTGTGGTTTTCATGAGCAATAAAAAGGGCGGAAAGGATGTTTATGTCGATCTGTATTCCAATTTTCTGTGCAGGTTCCGGAACTCTCGGAATCGAGGTGATGCAAACCTTTTTCTATGTGTGTATGATATTTTTGAGTGAATTACGATTCAGTTTTTTATGAAATAACGTACAAATGACGTAATAAGCCAACTATCACATAACCACTAAGGACATTCCGTAAGTAATTTCCAATTTCAGGTGTAACAACTGAAATGCTTCTTTTTGAGATAATAAACATCGCAATCTTATACACGGCGTGGCGGTTGCCAGATTACGAAAATCAATCACAAGCATTACCATTGAACAAAATGTATTACACAAAACGTCATCTTCAGTAGATGGCTTGGTTCTCAGTTTTTCAAGTAGAAATTCAATATCTTGCTGTGGTATACTTTTGAAGCGTGCAATTGAAAGTAAACAGTAATTTTGTTTTTCTATTTAGATACTGTTTTACCCCCAGTCGCCTTTTAGTGTTTCTGCCACATTTCATTATAAAAAACGAAGCCAAAATTACCAACAAAGTGTGGATGTACTGCTGGCTTCTTGCACAACGGGGTAAAGTGTGTACACGAGAAGCCTAACGTAATGTTCTTTTCAGTAATTTCTGCGCGTATGCTTTTCTTCCTATGCATCTGTGTTTACGCACGAGGAAAGAGGCATTGTGTGGGCATACCTTTAGATAGCTTCCCACCACCGTTCGTCCTGACCCTCCGTAAACTTTTCATGAGATTTTGGTTGTACGATCCTGTGACTGCTCATTAAGAGCATAATGTCATAGATATCAAAGTTTTATAAACGTTGAAAAAATGCGCATACCAAGTGAATTTGCTGTCGACTTTTCAGTGAATCCAACGGCACACCAGCTTGATGTTAAGTGCCCTCTAAACGTAGATTTACGTCAGTGATATTAGACACAGATTTATATAGCTACAAATACTTGAAATGTTATATGTACCAGTGATTAAATGTAATTTCTGGATACTTTGAGCGTAAAACAAGAAAAATAACACTCCAGTGCTTCCGACCTGTGCAGGCTCGCTCCAATTCCTCTTTCGACCTGCTGCTCAGTGGGGCCAATCCCAAAAAGCTCGCAAAAAGTCGAAAACATTATCAATTCGTCTGAAATAAAAACAAAATGGCAGATTTAACATTAGTTACTAATATAGAGAAAATACAAAATTTATACACCTGGTGTATAACGGAATAAAACATACAATCGATTGATTCAAAGTTCATAGATCGTCTTTCGAAGAATAAGTTGAGTCACAATCAGTTGATTCAACTTTTAAATCGGTGGAGCTTACTAAACTTGCTAATATACAATGAAACTGCTTCTGGCAGCAACACTTTCGAGTTTTTTCGAGGCATTTCGCGCAAACTTGAAATAAATGGATCGAATATTACTAATAAACCTAAAAAATGTCTTCCATTGTTTTGGCTCGAGAATAATTTCTTGCAAAATCTTCACGACCCCTTTTATCGATTTATTAGTAGACTCTTGGACGTCTTCAGACATCTGTCCTACCGGCAATACAGATGAGTTTATCACCTCTGCGCCATGAATCGGTATCTTATGTATCGAAGTTGGCATGTAGAACCATGGACATAACTGCACAAAGAAGCGAGCTGTCTATAAGGTATAACCTTGCAATTTTAAGAAATCGATTTCATGGCCAATTGAGATTGTTGGCAATATCACACGCAACGCTTAATCAAGTCCTCATCTACCCCTGTTATAGCAACAGAAATGCTTGAGTTTTCGAAAAATCTTCCAGTGGTACTCCAATCATTCGAACTACCGAAACCAGGCTCTGGTCGATCGACTATCAGACCTGATTCCATACGGAAACCCCTCTGTATATTGGTTTTGCGGATCGTTACTTGTTCCATTTGTTTATCACCACGCGCTTGCCAATTTTTAATTCCAGACTTATATGCTACATGCAAACAGCGTTCGCCAAACCGTATCCACGTACGGAAAGTTGAAAATCCGAAACGTAGATGCTCTTCAGAGGCTTCCTTTCCTAAAGTTGCGTCGATATTGTCAAATTATTCTGAAGTTGCATTTCATAAATAGCGTCGTTGAGTAGACGTATTATGCTTGATAGCGTTACAGACTTTACCGTCTATCATGGTAAAGCAAAACAGAAAGAAACTCGTCATTCTTTTCCAAGTACCATCTTTCCCAAACGGACAATATTTATCTGTTGCTGTTCAATGTATTCCATTTCCTCACGAGTAGCTTCAGGACTCGGGGAAAAATTGTATTCTAATCGGAATGCAAAAACGAGGAGATGACGGCCCCGGATTTTTCCATACAACTATTTTAGCGTTTGTTTCTTGGTCGTCTGATGCAAGTTGCAGTTGAATGACTGGGTAAAAAAAATTAGCATTTGACTTTCTTCCATCATCATTGGTGAACTTCCGTTTGCACGTAGGCGTATTTTGGCCACAAATGCCATCGCAGCCCCTCTTACAAATTAAATTCAAGTTATGAACATTTTCAGCAGACAAACTTTTGACAACAACCATTTGTATTAATAATATCTAATTAGCTGTCTGATTCAGAAAAGTCTGCAATTTTACGTCAGCACTACATTCATTAACAGCAATATCTGACTTAGGCGGATAACATTTGAGCTTAGCTTGATATGGCAATTTATACGCTGGAAATAAATCACAGCTGTTCTCTTTACTCCTATTACGAAGCCCTTGATATTGCGATTTCCATAATTTTAGTTCTACTATGAGCGAAAGAGCACCATCGGCACACGAAATCCTTTCTCGAATCGTATCTATGGGCTTCTTATACTTCTTGGCCTTAGAGTGGTTCCCCAATCCCAAAGCACAGACAATTTTTGCATTACCTGATTTCCCAGATGACCTCAGGCTCATTTGAGTGGCATACGTTAATTCTTCCGTACCCTTTCTTGCCCTTAATTCTTCAGCCCTCCTTCGTTTTGTCTGGTCACTAAACCTTGAAGGTTCTGAAGAGGGCCGATCCAAATTATGGGATTTTTCCGAATGTTGTTTAGTTTCTTAGTAAGAAACAAACACGCACTACCATTCACAATATTTGTGCAGAAATTTGACTTCATTTCTCGATACTTGCTGCCACTTTTTAAGCAAGTCATGCAACAACTAGAGGAGGACAGGTTTTACATTGTCTGATGGAGCGAAGGGGCATTGAAATTTAGCAGACATGAAATTTTCAGTCACTGCATACAATACAGTCACTTTCTCAAAAAATGGTTCAAATGGTTCTGAGCACTATGGGACCGAACTTCTGAGGTCATCAGTCCCTTTGAACTGAGAACTACTTAACCCTAACTAACCTAAGGACATCACACACATCCATGCCCGAGGCAGGATTCGAACCTGCGACCGTAGCGGTCACGCGGCTCCACAATGTAGCGCCTAGGACCGCTCGGCCACCCCGGTCGTCAGTCACTTTCTCATTCAAATAACATTTCAATACCGAAAAAATTCTTCTCTTGTCAGGCCACACGCTTCACCTTCATCAGGGACGGATTCTGAAATTGGAAGATATAATATTTATATAGGTGGAAATTTCATATTTAACCTCGTTACTGTTATTCTTTCCAAAATATTATTTGAAACAGAAAAGAGTACATTCATAAAAGAGAATTACGTGTCACAGAATTCGAAATGCAATGAAGACCGCAGATAAATTGAAGAAAAAGAGCAACATGCCACTTCGTTGATGCACGAAATTCAGCAAATATTTATTACGTTGCTATGACACAGTTGCAGCTGGATGCAGTAGGTTTTAATTTTTTTCATCGATTATAGTTCCAGCTACAATGTGAGATCAGTCAGATCGTTGAAAACCACCGGCCGGTGTGGCAGAGCGCTTCTAGGCTCTTCAGTCTGAAACTGCGCAACCGTTACGGTCGCAGGTTCGAATCCTGCCTCGGGCATGGATGTGTGTGATGTCCTTAGGTTAGTTAGGTTTAAGTACTTCTAAGTTCTAGGGGACTGATGACCACAGATGTTAAGTCCCATAGCGCTCAGAGCCATTTGTTGAAATCAGCAGAACGTCGTGTTTAAAATTTTACGTTGCAATTTTCCGTTCATTTACACATAAATGATTCATTTATTGTTATCGCATGGACTATTATTATTAGTTTTATCTTACACAATGATTTTCTACTTACTTGCGGGTCTTTATTTCATCCTTAAGAATTGAAACCGATCGATTTATAGAGATTTGGTGTCCTGTTGAAGACCACGTTGAAATATTTGCTTACTGCGCGACGCGTGTAGCTTGCTGAAAGGTTCCCTTTCAACTGTCCTGCAATAGCAGGTATAAAGGCTAGGGGGCGCTCGCGACCGGAATTCGACAGTTGGACCCTTACCCAACCTAACCCACGACTAGAAATTACCGAACTCTGTTTTTCGACTTTCGGCCAGATTTTTGGGATTTGGCCCCACTGCGTGCAGGTACGACCTTTAGCACTTGCGCTTCACAAAGTGGCGCTTCGGCTCTTCGCTAACAGCCGTCAGTGGCAGTGAGAGAGAGACGGGATGAAGCTGAGCTGCTACCGGGCCGGAGGTGGAGTATGGCGGTGCGCGACCGGCGTTGAGCAAGTGTCGCTTTATGTATCTTGGCGTGCTTGCTATTTCAAATTTGGGGACAGATGGGGGATTAATCACTCTGTGTTTTTCGAGTGTTATTCTCGCGTTGCTTATTTGACTTGTTCTTGCTAGCTTGCTTTTATCGCTGAAACACTATGTGATCAAAAGTATCCGGACACCCCCCCCCCCCCCCCCCAAAATACCATTTTAATTTTAGGTGCATTGTGCTGCCACGTACTGCCATGTAAACCATATCGGTGACAACAGTAGTCATTAGACATCGTGACAGAGCAGCGTGGGATTAGCCGAGCGGTCTAAGGCGCTTCAATCATGGAGTGTGCGGCTGGTCTCGGCGGAGGTTCGAGTCCTCCCTCGGGCATGAGTGTGTGTGTTTGTCTTTAGGACAGTTTAGGTTAAGTAGTGTGTAAGCTTAGGGACTAATGACCTTATCAGTTAGGTCCCATAACATTTCACACACATTTGAGCATTTGAACATCGTGAGAGAGCTGAAAGGGGCGCTCCGCTGTACGCGAGATTTCCACCCTCCTAAACATCTGTAGATCCACTGTTTCCGATGTGATGGTGAAGTGGAAACGTGAAGGGAGACCTAAAGCATACAGGCCCATCTCGTCAGTTGAAGAGGTTCTTAATGTGTAATAGGCAGACATCTATCGAGACCATCACACAGATATTACAAACGGCATCAGGAACCACAGCAAGTCCTATGGCAGTTAGGCGGGAGGTGAGAAAACGTGGATATCATGGTAGAGCGGCTACTCATAAGCCACACATCACGCCGAAAAATCTCAAACGACGCCTCGCTTGGTGTAAGGAACATAAACTTTAGACGATTGAACAGTGGAAAAACGTTTTATGGAGTGACGAATCACGGTACACAATGGGAGATCCGATGACGGGGTGTCGGTATGGCGAATGTCCGGTGAACGTCATCTGCCAGCGTGTGCGGTGCCAACAGTAAAATTCGGAGGCGGTGGTGCTATGGTGTGGTTGTGTTTTTCGTGGAGGTAGCTTGCACCCTTTGTTGTTTTGCGTGGCACTATCACAGCATAGGCCAGCATTGGTGTTTTAAGCATCTTCTTGCTTCCCACTGTTGAAGATCAGTTCGGGGATGGCGACGCATGTTTCAGCATGATCGAGCACCTGTTCATAATGCACGGCCTGTGGTTTAGTGGTTACACGACAATAACATCCCTGTAATGGACTGGCCTGCACACAGTCCTGACCTGAATTCTATAGAACACGTCTGGGATATTTTGGAACGCCGACTTCGTGCCAGGCCTCACCGACCGACATCGATACCTCTCTTCAGTACAGCACTCCGTGAAGAATGGGCTGCCATTACCCAAGAAACCTTCCAGCACCTGATTAAACGTATGCCTACGAGAGTGGTAGTTGTCATCAAGGCTAAGTGTGGGCCAACACCATATTGAATTCCAGCGTTACCAATGGAGGGTGCCACGAACTTGTAAATCATTTTCAGCAATGTGTCCGGATACTTTTGACCTAGTACTGTGAACAATTTAGCTGGGTAAACATTATGGTGGTTGGTTCTGTGGGTTTGCCTGCCGCTACGTAACCGAGTGTTGCTCCGGTCTCCAATTTACTCTGAGTTGGTTTACTGTCTTGTTAGCGGCTTACCGTTTGATTTTACTGAATTATGATGATGTCTAATTAATGTGTACTTGATATTAGTAAAACGTTTTTGAGCGCAGCCTAGCTTTCAGGGTGTGTTCTGGAAGGGCTTGCTCATCTTACGCATTGGTTTAAATAGCTTATTAGTTTAAACTGTTCTTCTAAATATGTTTAAAATTCCGTATTTATTATAGCCATTACCTGTTTTCAATGAAATATGCCGCTGAACTACGTTTTAGTTGTCCTGATGTATGTGTCAATAAGGTTACTTGCATCATGCAACGTAAGCTCGACGGTGTCGACTTACTGCCCATGTCGCTCTCCTTCCAGTTTCCTGTTTAAGAATTCCTACCCGTGTCCAGTATCTTCAGGCACCCCTTTATGTCAATTTAATAATCTCATTTGGCCTATTAATTGTATTGTTTGTTGCCGGCCGCGTTGTTCTCGCGCGAGTGTTGCTCCGGTCTCCAATTTACTCTGAGTTGGTTTACTGTCTTGTTAGCGGCTTACCGTATGATTTTACTGAATTATGATGATGTCTAATTAATGTGTACTTGATATTACTAAAAGGTTTTTGAGCGCAGCCTAGTTTTCAGGGTGTGTTCTGGAAGGGCTTGCTCATCTTACGCATTGGTTTAAATAGCTTATTAGTTTAAACTGTTCTTCTAAATATTTTTAAAATTCTGTATTTATTATGGCCATTACCTGTTTTCAATGAAATATGTCGCTGAACTACGTTTTAGTTGTCCTGATGTATGTGTCAATAAGGTTACCTGTATCATGTAACGTAAGCTCGACGGTGTCGACTTACGGCCCATGTCGCTCTCCTTCCAGTTTCCTGTTTAAGAATTCCTACTCGTGTCCAGTATCTTCAGGCACATCTTTATGTCAATTTCATAATTTCATTTTGCCTATTAACTGTATTGTTTGTTGCCGGCCGCGGTGGTCTCACGGTTCTAGGCGCGCAGTCCGGAACCGTGCGACTGCTGCGGTCGCAGGTTCGAATCCTGCCTCGGGCATGGATGTGTGTGATGTCCTTAGGTTAGTTAGGTTTAAGTAGTTCTACGTTCTAGGGGACTGATGACCACAGCAGTTGAGTCCCATAGTGCTCAGAGCCATTTGAACCATTTTTTTTGGTATTGTTTGTTACTTCCCTATAGAAGCTCCGGTAATATGACGCTACTAGGGCTGGACAGAAAAAATCAGGAGCCTTTCATTAGGTTATTTGGGTTGCGTCCTCCTGTTATTGAATGCCGATATCTTCGGGTTAAGTGGTTTCTCTTATGTATGTTTGACATTTGTATTTATTCATCTGGCGGAAATCTTTGTGGCTTCCTTTCTCTTGCGGCGATGTTGGCCGCTGTGGTCTTGTGCGAGGCTGGCGCCGGTAGCGAGCGGTAGTGAAGTGCAAACTGTGTTGTCCCGCTGTGGCGTGGCTCCAGCCGTTTGCTTCCAGCCTTGCTTCCAGTGTGTTTGCCAGTTCTCCGCTCAGATATCTAAGCTAAGTTTCTTGCCTTATTCAAGCCTAATTTGGGGTGAACGTGATTTTAATTAATTTGGGCTTGTGGAGTGTGTCTACTTCTCTGAGGAATTCTGCAACTGCCATCAGAGGAAGCTTGCCTTTTAAATGAGAATGTTTCATGTTTATGGTTTTAAAATATTTCTTATTTTTCTTACATAGTAACTAGTTATTCTGTTGCCGAGCGGTTCTAGGCGCTTCAGTCTGGAACCGCGCGACCGCTACGATCGCAGGTTCGAATCCTGCCTCGGGCATGGATGTGTGTGATGTCCTTAGGTTAGTTAGGTTTAAGTAGTTCTAAGTTCTAGGAGACTGATGACCTCAGAAGTTAGGTCCCATAGTGCTCAGAGCCATTTTTGTTGTTGTCACCCAGGTTAACATGGTAACTTATTGTAATCGATTGTGCTTTCTTGTCAATTTGTTCACTGTCAGGATAAACTGAATTATCCACTCGAATTCTTGTAATTGTAAGTAACTGTTGTTTTGACCTTAAACAAATAGGGTTTCAATAATTATTCCGTGTCTGTTCTCGGGACTTAACAATAATTTATTGTTAACGTTATTTTATTAAGAGCGTTTTACTCGCTGCATAGCATAACCATTGAGCCCTTCATTATTGTTAAACTGTAAATGGAATCACATCTATTTTCTAGTCCTATCCTCCTGTTGGTCTGGAAGTTCTACGTGTGTAACTACACTCCTGGAAATTGAAATAAGAACACCGTGAATTCATTGTCCCAGGAAGGGGAAACTTTATTGACACATTCCTGGGGTCAGATACACCACATGATCACACTGACAGAACCACAGGCACATAGACACAGGCAACAGAGCATGCACAATGTCGGCACTAGTACAGTGTATATCCACCTTTCGCAGCAATGCAGGCTGCTATTCTCCCATGGAGACGATCGTAGAGATGCTGGATGTAGTCCTGTGGAATGGCTTGCCATGCCATTTCCACCTGGCGCCTCAGTTGGACCAGCGTTCGTGCTGGACGTGCAGACCGCGTGAGACGACGCTTCATCCAGTCCCAAACATGCTCAATGGGGGACAGATGCGGAGATCTTGCTGGCCAGGGTAGTTGACTTACACCTTCTAGAGCACGTTGGGTGGCACGGGATACATGCGGACGTGCATTGTCCTGTTGGAACAGCAAGTTCCCTTGCCGGTCTAGGAATGGTAGAACGATGGGTTCGATGATGGTTTGGATGTACCGTGCACTATTCAGTGTCCCCTCGACGACCACCAGTGGTGTACGGCCAGTGTAGGAGATCGCTCCCCACACCATGATGCCGGGTGTTGGCCCTGTGTGCCTCGGTCGTATGCAGTCCTGATTGTGGCGCTCACCTGCACGGCGCCAAACACGCATACGACCATCATTGGCACCAAGGCAGAAGCGACTCTCATCGCTGAAGACGACACGTCTCCATTCGTCTCTCCATTCACGCCTGTCGCGACACCACTGGAGGCGGGCTGCACGATGTTGGGGCGTGAGCGGAAGACGGCCTAACGGTGTGCGGGACCGTAGCCCAGCTTCATGGAGACGGTTGCGAATGGTCCTCGCCGATACCGCAGGAGCAACAGTGTCTCTAATTTGCTGGGAAGTGGCGGTGCGGTCCCCTACGGCACTGCGTAGGATCCTACGGTCTTGGCGTGCATCCGTGCGTCGCTGCGGTCCGGTCCCAGGTCGACGGGCACGTACACCTTCCGCCGACCACTGGCGACAACATCGATGTACTGTGGAGACCTCACGCCCCACGTGTTGAGCAATTCGGCGGTACGTCCACCCGGCCTCCCGCATGCCCACTATACCCCCTCGCTCAAAGTCCGTCAACTGCACATACGGTTCACGTCCATGCTGTCGCGGCATGCTACCAGTGTTAAAGACTGCGATGGAGCTCCGTATGCCACGGCAAACTGGCTGACACTGACGGCGGCGGTGCACAAATGCTGCGCAGCTAGCGCCATTCGACGGCCAACACCGCGGTTCCTGGTGTGTCCGCTGTGCCGTGCGTGTGATCATTGCTTGTACAACCCTCTTGCAGTGTCCGGAGCAAGTATGGTGGGTCTGACACACCGGTGTCAATGTGTTCTTTTTTCCATTTCCAGGAGTGTATATTCCCTTGTAACAACTTTTATCCATTGTATTCAGTGATTGTTTAAAGGTTCCATCTTTACCTTAAAGCAAGTTTGCAGATATGTGCGAATAAGTTGTCGTATCGGATTTTTAACATTCTAGCACTTGTTAACAAATGCAATTATTGCTGTTGAAGGAACGGATAATACCTAATTGGGGCCCAGCCCTTTCATACTTGCCTGGCGTCCTTCTGGTTCCGTATCCACGGGCATTCCAGCTTCCTTGACAAAATATACCTTATTGTGCATATCACTGACATTACTTCCAGTGATATAAATCGCACTTCACTTACAATTACATATGGTCTGAGTGATAGTGTCATTCGTGTACAACACACTAAACGCTATTTCAGATGGCCGTTGTTACAACAGTTGGATGAACTGCCGCTTATGCTGCTCGAATGTTTTCCCCAGGCAGAATATCCCTTTCTATAAGGACTTTCGTCAGTCCTGACTAGGATGAAGCGAACTTAAAATGGTTCAAATGACTCTAAGCACTATGGAACTTAATATCTGAGGTCATCAATCCCCTAGACTTAGAACTACCTAAACCCAACTAACCTAAGTACATCACACACATCCATTTCCGACGCTGGATTCGAACCTACGACCGTAGCAGTAGCGCGGTTCCGGATTGAAGCGGCCGGCGAATCGAACTACAGGTGTCTCCGTGGGAAACATTCTGGGTGAATTTATACTCGTTCTCATCGGTTTTCTTGACATTCTCCAGCCGCGCCATGTTACGAATTGCCCGGCCCCTCCCGCCGGAGGTTCGAGTCCTCCCTCGGTCATTGTGTGTGTGTGTGTGTGTGTGTGTGTGTGTGTGTGTGTGTGTGTGTATGTGTGTGTGTGTGTGTGTGTGTGTGTGTGTGTGTGTTTTGTTCTTAGCATAAGTTAGTTTAAGTAGTTTGTAAGTCTTGGGACCGTTGACCTCAGAAGTTTGGTGCTTTAGGAATTCACACGCATTTGTACATTTGACAGTCCTCAGTTTACTGCAATATATCTCTAATCCATTCTTAAATTTCGCTAGATTTCTAAATATGGCTTACTAATTCACCACAACAGAACATCAAATAAGTAAATCTGTTTACATACATTATGTAGGTTATGCAATGTAAGATTCCACAGCTATTTTTTCACTTCCTCCAAAAAACATTTTAAAAAATGGTTCACAGATGATTAAGCCTAGTCCCAGTGTAACGAGAATAGAAAATCTTCAGTTTCATCTTGGGAAGATACTGTAAACGGGACTGTCTGATGTAGAAATGGCATTCTAGCAACGAAAAATTGTGTTGTTAGCTTAGGCAAATTAACTCAATCTTCGAGTCTCTGATTAATAACGTAACCATTGTGTATTATTTATGAAGGTTTTGCCTGGTACTACTAGAGTACAGGTCTGTCAGTGTGTGTGGGCTTGAGCAGTCACTAATCCAAATTCATTTTAGAATCCAAGGGTACAGAACACAGATGTAATTACTCTAATTTACGAATTGTACTATATATTCAGTGAAAATTGTTTAATCTAGGTACCTTAACGCGTCAAATGATACTTGATTTAAAGAAGTTATGTGTCTAGTAATACGTATCTTTTTGGTTAGTATGTGTATATGTGTAGAAGTGTATGGTTTTGTTTGTTTGTGTGTGTGTGTGTGTGTTTGTGTGTGTGTGTGTGTGTGTGTGTGTGTGTGTGTGAGAGAGAGAGAGAGAGAGAGAGAGAGAGAGAGAGAGAGAGAGAGCTAGAGTTTCGTTAGATTTTAGTTCAGCTTAAAATATCCCAAGAAGTTGATAACGATAAAATAGCTGCTGTCGAGCACAGGACTCTACGTAAACACACGGTCCCATTTAGTGATCAATGAGGCTATAGAACTTTTACGAATAGCACTGTAAGAAAAAGAAAATGAAATCGAATCAACTAACAAAATGAGAAAGTGAACCATTCGATAAAACTTTGAATTTACCACGAAAGCGTCTGTTGTGAGGATGGACTACGCGACAGCAGATTCAAACTTCGACGTACATCAGCAGTCAGTGAAGGAATGGCTCACGTTTTGTAGCCGCCTCTGTTGTGAGAACAATGGTGAACTTGCTGTAAATACACGTCTGTCACGTTGGACAGTTGATGGTACACCTTAATGTCTGTCTGTAGCATAAATAGACCATTGCTTCAGACTGAAAGTCATAGAGCAACAGGTATGCATTTTTTAATCATTTAGATATGTGTAACAGTATGTGAAATGTGGTTGTGCCCGTGTAGAGAGAAAAAGTTTAAAGTCAAGTCTCGTGCGGTTCTAGGCGCTTCAGTCTGGAACCGCGTGACCGCTACGGTCGCAGGTTCGAATCCTGTCTAGGGCATGGATGTGTGTGATATCCTTAGGTTTATGTAGTTCTACGTTCTAGGGGACTGACGACCACATATATTAAGTCCCATAGTGCTCATAGCCATTTGAACCATTTTTGAACCAATATCATGTCTGTAAAAGGAGTGGAAACAAGAAGGGCGGCCATCCTGCGTCACTAAGAATGCCAAGTCCAGAACAGCACAGCGACCCCATGAAGATACCGGGTAGAAGCCAGGAAAAGAACGTAGAATACAAATAGTTACAAATACGGAATAAATTTAACTTTTAATACATTAAATCCTCAAAAAACTCTCAGTGATTCATTTTATCCTGTATTTATAATTGTGGTTAATGTGAAAACAATCTTATTCGACAACTGGAATGGAAAGTCGGCATAACAGTTTGATTTGTTTTGAGATGATTTACTTTGAGTAACTGATGAAATGGCTTTGTCAAACCACAAACATTTCGGACCGCTGTTGAAGTCTCTGACTGTAATGTATCATGTAACTTCATTTAATCCCTACATCTCGATGTATCTGATAACTAATGACGGGTTATTCCGAAACGTGTAACACTGAAGTCATTCATTCATCAGCCGATGACGTGTCAATGACGGAACTATTCAGCGTTTGTGCAGTACTGTTCCAAGTACTGCGTCCTCTTACACCACTCGCTGTAGCAATCGTCGTCAGCTCGTCAACGCATGCTTCGTGCTGTGGGCCGGTACTTCACGACCGTGCAAGTGTCTCTTACGTAACGACCAATAAAAATTCAGATTATACTCCTTCGCGGAGAATCATCAGCATAAAAAGACACTGGCTCCCTTCACTAGCTCTCGTATGACCCCCAACATGACATGCTAACAAGAGGAGAAAGTGTCTAGGCTCATATTAAGCGTGACATATGACGAAGAGTAGCAATAAAGTGTTTCAGGATACCAATCTGAAAATATTGATTCGCTCCATCACTTGCGATCTAAGGTCGGATGGGTGCTTGTCGCAGCGCTAGGGAGAGAATCTAATTTCAGTTATTGCCGTTTATTCACCACGGGGTACACATATATCGTCCGTCCAAAGTCCCTGGCTTATAAGCGACGTTAGAGCAGTGGGTATGGTGAAAGCTTCTGCTAACAACTCTAAACAACAGATCCGCTTTCGGACAGCAAGTTGTTTGCAAGAATTGTTAAGTATTGGACATGCGGCCGTTTTGTGTCGACGTTGTCGTGTCACGAATCGCAGTGGAGCAATACCTGTCAATCAAGTATTGAAGCCAATCTTCACAATGTTTTCAAGAAGATCTTCACAATGTTTTGAAGAAGAGAAATTTGTGGTCAAGATCTGGTCACGAACATCTTGCTTCCCGAACAAAGCAACGACGCCTGGACGCCTGACGCTACTTGACTGAATGTAAACACGTGGAGAATTTATTTCTGAAAAAAAACAAAAAATCCGCACGGGTGACGAGACTTGGTGTTACCAATATGTACCTACCACAAAACGACAAAGTGCAGAAATTCACATGAAGGGTCAATGCTTTGACGATACATCCCGGTATTCAAGCCAATGGGATGTTCTAGTTGAACAACAACCCAAAGAAGGATTTTTCTGACACTTTCACGTTGTTGCATGAACGTTATGAGCATTGTATTGTGAATGCAATTGCAGGTCTTCTAGGGAATAATAACGTACGGTACAACGCGAGTCGTAATTAATATTGTTGAAGCCATTTGCAAGACGTCAGTTTCTTGTTCATGTTACTCCAGTATTATGTGGTGTAAACGAATGGCAGGTGGTTTACAATTAATTTCTTGAGTAAACGTACTAAAGTCAAGTTAATTACTCTCATTTTGCAAAGAGTCGTATCGATATTAAAACAGAATTTTGCGGTTACCGCTTCACGGCTATCTTTTGTTCAAGTGACGAAATTTTCATAGTTGAAGTGCTCAGCTTCGAATTAATAATAAGTGTAACATATGAAAGGTGTATCTGCACGTGAACCTTCTAAAGTATAAATTATTATGCAGAAGGAAAGACATTCCTTACAACCCTGAGATATTTCAAAAACTAAAAAATGAAGAGGCTTCACACTGAGCTATTCCTAATTTATTTTACTTCTATGTAGATATTCCAAAGTTACTCATTTATGTGGCACTTGAATATTGAGAACCTTAACAATCTCGTTGTTGTTGTTGTGGACTTCAGTCCTGAGACTGGTTTGATGCAGTTCTCCATGCTACTCTATCCTGTGCAACCTTTTTCATCTCCCAGTACCTACTGCAACCTACATCCTTCAGAATCTGCTTAGTGTATTCATCTCTTGGTCTCCCTCTACGATTTTTACCCTCCACGCTGCCCTCCAATACTAAATTGGTGATCCCTTGATGCCTCAGAACATGTCCTACCAACCGATCCCTTCTTCTGGTCAAATTGTGCCACAAACTTCTCTTCTCCCCAATCCTATTCAATACTTCCTCGTTAGTTATGTGATCTACCCATCTAATCTTTAGCATTCTTCTGTAGCACCACATTTCGAAAGCTTCTATTCTCGTCTTATCCAAACTATTTATCGTCCATGTTTCACTTCCATACATGGCTACACTCCATACAAATACTTTCAGAAATGACTTCCTGACTCTTAAATCTATACTCGATGTTAACAAATTTCTCTTCTTCAGAAACGCTTTCCTTGCCATTGCCAGTCTACATTTTATATCCTCTCTACTTTGACCAACATCAGTTATTCTGCTCCCCAAATAGCAAAACTCCTTTACTACTTTAAGTGTCTCATTTCCTAATCTAATTCCTTCAGCATCACCCGACTTAATTAGACTACATTCCATTATCCTTGTTTTGCTTTTGTTGATGTTCATCTTATATCCCCCTGTCAAGACACTGTCCATTCCATTCAACTGCTCTTCCAAGTCCTTAACTGTCTCTGACAGAATTACAATGTCATCGGCGAACCTCAAAGTTTTTATTTCTTCTCCATGAATTTTAATACCTACTCCGAATTTTTCTTTTGTTTCCTTTACTGCTTGCTCAATATACAGATTGAACAACATCGGGGAGAGGCTACAACCCTGTCTTACTCCCTTCCCAACCACTGCTTCTCTTTCATGTCCCTTGACTCTTATAACTGCCATCCGGTTTCTGTACAATTTTTAATAGCCATTCGCTCCCTGTATTTTACCCCTGCCACCTTTAGAATTTGAAAGAGAGTATTCCAGTCAACATTGTCAAAAGCTTTCACTAAGTCTACAAATGCTAGACGCGTAGGTTTGCCTTTCCTTAATCTTTCTTCTAAGATAAGTCGTAGGGTCAGTACTGCCTCACGTGTTCCAGTGTTTCTACGGAATCCAAACTGATCTTCCCCGAGGTCGGCTTCTACTAGTTTTTCCATTCGTCTGTAAAGAATTCGTGTTAGTATTTTGCAGCTGTGACTTATTAAACTGATAGTTCGGTAAATTTCACATCTGTCAACACCTGCTTCCTTTGGTATTGGATTTATTATATTCTTCTTGAAGTCTGAGGGTATTTCGCCTGTTTCATACATCTTGCTCACCAGATGGTAGAGTTTTGTCAGGACTGGCTCTCCCAAGGCCGTCAGTAGTTCCAATGGAATGTTGTCTACTCCAGGGGCCTTGTTTCGACTCAGGTCTTTCAGTCCTATGTCAAACTCTTCACGCAGTATCATATCTCCCATTTCATCTTCATCTACATCCTCTTCCATTTCCGTAATATTGTCCTCAAGTACATCGCCCTTGTAAAGACCATCTATATACTCCTTCCACCTTTCTACTTTCCCTTCTTTGCTTAGAACTGGGTTTCCATCTGAGCTCTTGTTATTCATACAAGTCGTTCTCTTATCTCCAAAGGTCTCTTTAATTTTCCTGTAGGCAGTATCTATCTTACCCCTAATGAGATAGGCCTCTACATCCTTACATTTGTCCTCTAGCCATCCCTGCTTAGCCATTTTGCACCTCCTGTCGATCTCATTTTTGAGACGTTTGTATTCCTTTTTGCCTGCTTCATTTACTGCATTTTTATATTTTCTCCTTTCATCAATTAAATTCAATATTTCTTCTGTTACCCAAGGATTTCTTCTAGCCCTCGTCTTTTTACCTAATTGATCCTCTGCTGTCTTCACTACTTCATCCCTCAGAGCTACCCATTCTTCTTCTACTGTATTTCTTTCCCCCATTCCTGTCAATTGTTCCCTTATGCTCTCCCTGAAACTCTGTACAACCTCTGGTTCTTTCAGTTTATCCAGGTCCCATCTCCTTAAATTCCCACCTTTTTGCAGTTTCTTCAGTTTTAATCTACAGGTCATAACCAATAGATTGTGATCAGAGTCCACATCTGCCCCTGGAAATGTCTTACAATTTAAAACCTGGTTCCTAAATCTCTGTCGTACCATTATATAATCTATCTGATACCTTTTAGTAACTCCAGGGTTCTTCCATGTATACAACCTTCTTTCATGATTCTTAAACCATGTGTTAGCTATGATTATGCTGTGCTCTGTGATAAAATTCTACCTGGCGGCTTCCTCTTTTATTTTTTAGCCGCAATCTATATTCACCTACTAAGTTTCCTTCTCTCCCTTTTCCTACACTCGAATTCCAGTCACCCATGACTATTAAATCTTCGTCTCCCTTCACAATCTGAATAATTTCTCTTATTTCATCATACAGTTCTTCAATTTCTTCGTCATCTGCAGAGCTAGTTGGCATATAAACTTGTACCACTGTAGCAGGTGTGGGCTTCGTATCTATCTTGGCCACAATAATGCGTTCACTATGCTGTTTGTAGTAGCTTACCTGCATTCCTATTTTCCTATTCATTATTAAACCTACTCCTGAATTACCCCTATTTGAATTTGTGTTTATAACCCTGTAGTCACCTGACCAGAAGTCTTGTTCCTCCTGCCACCGAACTTCGCTAATTCCCAATATATCTAACTTCAACCTATCCATTTCCCGTTTTAAATTTTCTAACCTACCTGCCCGATTAAGGGATCTGACATTCCACGCTCCGATCCGTAGAACGCAGTTTTCTTTCTCCTGATAACGACATCCTCCTGAGTAGTCCCCGCCCGGAGATCCGAATGGGGGACTATTTTACCTCCGGAATATTTTACCCAAGAGGACGCCATCATCATTTAATCATACAGTAAAGCTGCATGCCCTCGGGAAAAATTACGGCTGTAGTTTCCCCTTGCTTTCAGCCGTTCGCAGTACCAGCACAGGAAGGCCGTTTTGGTTATTGTCACAAGGCAAGATCAGTCAATCATCCAGACTGTTGCCCATGCAACTACTGAAAAGGCTGCTGCCCCTCTTCAGGAACCACACGTTTGTCTGGCCTCTCAACAGATACCCCTCCGTTGTGGTTGCACCTACGGTACGGTTATCTGTACCGCTGAGGCACGCAAGCCTCCCCACCAACGGCAAGCTCCATGGTTCATTGGGGGGGGGGTTAACAATCTTAACTACAACAAAAATAGTACTCATCCGTGAAAAAAATTGTAGTAAATATGCTGTGCTTAGCCTTATGTGATCTTACGATTCCTTATGAACAGCACAAGTAGATACACATATACACACACACATATACGATACACACACATAAACACACTAAGACACGAAAAAAATCACTACAGCACCTGTACAATCACCCTATTGCCAGGAAGAACGGCAACTTTAATGAGGTAGGTTCTTCGATCGTACATGATGAAAGGGATATGGATCAAAAATGTGAATCTTATTCCCATATGGGGTGTACCCCTATAAATGCTCTAAACTCATTTATTTCTTATTATTTATCTTTACATCAGCTGTACAATACACGTAACACAATGTCACGTAAATATGGAATATTCGTTCGCTAAACATACTCACAGATCGCTCAGGAAAACGTTTTCCTCCCTTTCCCAAAGACTCCCGTTTGTGTTCCCTAGGGACGCACTGCAAATTTTCGTGTAGCTTATATTTCAATAAAATTCAAGAACTGGCATCAACTCCGGAATTCTGTATAGATTCTATAGATCAAAAATCCATCCCGTCGACACAAGATATTCCGTATCATTATATCTTGGTTAGCAATGGACACTGGTAATGTCGAAACGGTGGAAAACATTTTTTCACTGTGGTTATTTGTGGCTCACTTACAGTTAAAATGTTAATTAATTAGTTATTTGTTCACCACCAGGCTATTTTACAATTATATTAGACATTTCTGCTTCACATGAGCTTGAAGGGTAATTAAAAATTAACAAAATGTAGCCACATAATTTGTAACTGTTTTAATTAATTCCAGAACAAATGTTTCGTTATTAATTATTCGTTCATCCGGCACATAATCCTTTACAGGTTCTCTTAATTCCAGAACTAATATTTCGTTATTAATTATTCTAAGTCACTGCAGACATTACAATAGATCAACGCACAAACTTTTAGACGATATCAAGACTATCACTATATGTCTGTTTCTCCATTACATAGCATTATCCATTATCTTTTGCATTTCCTAATCACAAATTCAGCATATTTCCGTAGACCACTATTACAAGTGTCCGAAGTTTTATGTCTGCTGTCACCCTAACTGTAATTAACTTGCAGAAAAGTAAGTTCGGAGTGACCCAAAAATCCGTCAACATCTGAAAGTTCTGTACTTCACGAAATAATGCAAATAGGAAGGTAAAAATTGACACACATTTTTGAAATGAAATGTGATTTTCTTGAAACCAAAAAAAGTGCAAAAAGTGACCAACAGATATTACAAAAGCAATAATTAGCTTAACAACTGATTTTTACCAAAGACGATGTCCTTTGCGTGCCAACGCCTTTGCCACCCTGATAACACCGGTTCCCGTCAGATCACCGCAGTTAAGCGCTGTGGGGCTGTGCTAGCACTTGGACGGGTGACCATACGGTCTGCCGAGCGCTGTTGGCAAGCAGGGTGCACTTAGCCCTTGCGAGGCCAACTGAGGAGTTACTAGTTTGAGAAATAGCGACTCCAGTCTCGTAAACTGACATACGGCCGGGAGAGCGGTGTGCTGAGCACATGCCCTCCTTATATCCGTATCCAGTGACGCCTGTGGGCTCATAATGACACGGCGGCCGATCGGTATCGTTGGGCCTTGCAAGGCCGGTTCAGATGCGGTTTATGGCCTTCGTAGCGAACGCTCAGCATGTCGGCCGCCATTCATCAACAATATCGGTAGTCGAGGGACAGTGTTGTGAACAGCACCTTAGGGCGTATTACTACACTCCTGGAAATTGAAATAAGAACACCGTGAATTCATTGTCCCAGGAAGGGGAAACTTTATTGACACATTCCTGGGGTCAGATACATCATATGATCACACTGACAGAACCACAAGCACATAGACACAGGTAACAGAGCATGCACAATGTCGGCACTAGTACAGTGTATATCCACCTTTCGCAGCAATGCAGGCTGCTATTCTCCCATGGAGACGATCGTAGAGATGCTGGTTGTAGTCCTGTGGAACGGCTTGCCATGCCATTTCCACCTGGCGCCTCAGTTGGACCAGCGTTCGTGCTGGACGTGCAGACCGCGTGAGACGACGCTTCATCCAGTCCCAAACATGCTCAATGGGGGACAGATCCGGAGATCTTGCTGGCCAGGGTAGTTGACTTACACCTTCTAGAGCACGTTGGGTGGCACGGGATACATGCGGACGTGCATTGTCCTTTTGGAACAGCAAGTTCCCTTGCCGGTCTAGGAATGGTAGAACGATGGGTTCGATGACGGTTTGGATGTACCGTGCACTATTCAGTGTCCCCTCGACGATCACCAGTGGTGTACGGCTAGTGTAGGAGATCGCTCCCCACACCATGATGCCGGGTGTTGGCCCTATGTGCCTCGGTCGTATGCAGTCCTGATTGTGGCGCTCACCTGCACGGCGCCAAACACGCATACGACCATCGTTGGCACCAAGGCAGAAGCGACTCTCATCGCTGAAGACGACACGTCTCCATTCGTCCCTTCATTCACGCCTGTCGCGACACCACTGGAGGCGGGCTGCACGATGTTGGGGCGTGAGCGGAAGACGGCCTAAGGGTGTGCGGGACCGTAGCCCAGCTTCATGGAGACGGTTGCGAATGGTCCTCGCCGATACCCCAGGAGCAACAGTGTCCCTAATTTGCTGGGAAGTGGCGGTGCGGTCCCCTACGGCACTGCGTAGGATCCTACGGTCTTGGCGTGTATCCGTGCGTCGCTGCGGTCCGGTCCGAGGTCGACGGGCACGTGCACCTTCCGCCGACTACTGGCGACAACATCGATGTACTGTGGAGACCTCACGCCCCACGTGTTGAGCAATTCGGCGGTACGTCCACCCGGCCTCCCGCATGCCCACTATACGCCCTTGCTCAAAGTCCGTCAACTGCACATACAGTTCACGTCCACGCTGTCGCGGCATGCTACCAGTGTTAAAGACTGCGACGGAGCTCCGTATGCCACGGCAAACTGGCTGACACTGACGGCGGCGGTGCACAAATGCTGCGCAGCTAGCGCCATTCGACGGCCAACACCATGGTTCCTGGTGTGTCCGCTGTGCCGTGCGTGTGATCATTGCTCGTACAGCCCTCTCGCAGTGTCCGGAGCAAGTATGGTGGGTCTCACACACCGGTGTCAATGTGTTCTTTTTTCCATTTCCAGGAGTGTAGATACAATGAGCAGTTACCGTCACAAAACAAATGGCTAACAGTTCGTGATAAAGCTGGATTTTGTATGGAAAGCTTGGAGGTTAGTACTTAATGCTCTTCAAACTGTAATACGTGGAATGCCAGTGCCGTGTGCGACTTCTCAGGCGCTTACTTCATCATGCGGAGAGGAACCCGCTAAAGTCTATTTCTTCAAGAACTGTCCGACCAACGGTAGCATTTGTGTCTGGTCACCCACTACTCGACAGATCGTCTAAACAAACCGTGGCTTCGAACTTCGTGTTCATTTTGTTCACAGTGACACTTGTCAGAGGTCCTATACTCGTTCTACTACCTTTCATATGGCGATGGGATCCTAAAACTGCAATATGGATTCTCTAGTCTGAAAGTAACCCTTTCCGGTAAAATCAGCATGCCACGATTCCTGGCCCATGTGGCTTCCGGTCTCATTGCAGCTTATTTTATTCACGATTCTCATAAGTCTTCTCCCCCCCGTCGGAGGTTCGAGTCCTCCCTCAGGCATGGGTATGTGTCGTCCTTAGCGTAAGTTAGTTTAAGTTAGATTAAGTAGTATGTGTGCTTAGGGACTGCTGACCTCATCAGTTTGGTCCCATAAGACCTTACCGCAAATTTCCAAATTTCATAAGTCTTCAAGGCATGCTGCTGTCCAGCCAGGTCTGTTTCTGCACTCGTTTCTGGTTTCAATATAACCCCATGTCACTTCAGGCACGTGTGTCAAGTTTTACTTCTCTACCTACATTTTACCTCAGTGAGAGTATTTTCAAGTTCTCACTCAATTTTGGGACACACTGTATGTTGCTTAATTGACTTCAGGCGACATAAAGCGAATTAATCCTTAAAAAGGCACTTTCTTCTACAGAACAAGTCTGTAAACTTCTACAGGCGAATAGATCCACTCGATACAAATTTTAAATCACTTAAAAATATGAAGGTCTCAGAGCGAGCATGGAAAAAGTGTATGAAAGTGGACACGTACGCTGGGGCAACCTATAAACAGTTAAAGAGCAATTACAGTTTCACCCTGGCTTTAATTATATCACACTTATTTATTTCCCACGATTACTGTAAAATGTACACAGGAAGACTGGGTAAAATTATGAGGCTATGAATAAGCATCAGCTGGCCGGCGTGGCCGTGCAGTTCTAGGCGCTACAGTCTGGAACCGCGCGACCGCTACTGTCGCAGGTTCGAATCCTGCCTCGGGAATGGATGTGTGTGATGTCGTTAGGTTTAAGTAATTCTATGTTCTAGGGGACTGATGACCTCAAAAGTTAAGTCCCAGAGTGCTCAGAGCCATTTGAACCATTTTTGAATAAGCAACAGAGAATGGCACACCACCGAAATCAGCAGACCGTGTAAAACAAATGACTATGGTAAGAAGGTAGCCAACTGTATTTTAATACTTTTGTAGTTGTGTTGCTCGGTGTAATATTTAATTATGATTAGAATTTGATGCCAGTAGCAGTTAATAATGAAGAGTTATTATATACTGAGCAACCCGACCACACAGCTATTAAATGTTTCACTTGAAACGTTTGTGAATATAGAAGTCACATTTCGCGAAAATCCAATACCATAATATAGCATTATTTCTATCCAGGCTGACGCAGTTTTCTCTCCCCTACACATGTTATATTTTTTTCTGCGTCCAACAACCCTTAAACTCACACGAAGTAATGAGTGTTATCGACAGGGTAGATCAAGTCGAGTGCACGTTTCTAGATCTCCAGAATATTTTGATACGGTTCCTAAAAAAAACAGCTTCTGATCTAATTCCGTGCCTATAGAGTATCATCGCAGTTGTGTGACTGGGTTCGTAATTGTCAGAAAGAACAGCGATCGTGGTAATTGACGGGAAGTCATCGAGTGAAATCGAAATGATATGTGGCGTTTCCCAATCTATAGAAACCACCTCAGAGAATGTCAGTAGCCCTCTAGGGTTGATTACCTAATTTAGGTTTCACAATTCGACTACATACCTGGGGATAAATGCATAGGTATCACCATCGCAATATCAAGGGGTGGGCAAGGAGGGTAATATTTCTTGATGCTCTCCTTTATAAAACTTTATAATCTAGTCAGTTACTTTACATTTTAAAATTAAGAAAGTATTGTCTTACTTAATTTTTCTACCACACTCAACAAATATTTTATGTTTCTACTAAACCTAACACAAAAATTTAGGTCTTAAAATAGGTGTCACTTTACACATTGAATGTCACATTCAGTATTGTCAGTTTCATCACATTACCCCTGCTTCAGTATCTCTTTAAAATGTATATTGTGTGTAAAAGTCGATAACAATTAAGGAATTTTGTTTTTTAATTTTTTTGCGCTGGTCATAGAGTATCCCAAGCTTGGTAGTACATGTTACTAAAAATAGATTGGTATTGTTAAAGAATGTGCTAAAAATATTTTCAGATTTAGGCCCATGGTAACCTGTCAGTACCTCTTTAAGAACTATGTTGTTGATGTAACTCAGCAAATTAACGAATTGCCGGCCGTATTGGCCGAGCGGTTCTAGGCGCTACACTCTGGAACCGCGCGACAGCTACGGTCGCAGGTTCGAATCCTGCCTCGGGCATGGATGTTTGTGCTGTCCGTAGGTTAGTTAGGTTTAAGTAGTTCTAAGTTCTAGGGGATTGACGACCTCAGCAGTTAAGTCCCAAAGTGCTCAGAGCCATTTGAACCATCTGAGCTAACGAATTCTGGTTTTCAAATAATTTTAGGGTGCGTATAGAAAATATTGTGCGGATGGCGAACCAAAGACTGCATTTTATTCACAGAACACTTGAAAGGTGCAACAATGAAGAGGCTGCCATACAGCACTTCTCTGTTCTCCGCTAGAGTACTGCTGCGCGAAATGAGGTCCTTACCTGAAAGGATTGAATGATGGCATCGAAAAGGTTCAAAGATAGGCGGCTTGTTTTGTATTATGGCGAATAGGGGAGAAAGTGTCACACGTGGGTGATACGCGAGTTGGTGTAGAAGATCGCTGCGGTGAGACCTTATCACAAACTTCTATCATCAACTTTCCGCTCCGAAACCGTAAATATTTTGTTGACTCCCACCTACTTACAGAGAAATAGCCGTCGAAATAAAATAAGAGAAATCAGAGCTCGCACGCAAATATTTGGGTGTTCAGCCCTTACCACGTGTTAATGAGGAGTGTAACGTTCGAGAAATAGTGTGTGAACGTGATTCTGAGAAACCAGTGCCAAGCACTTGAATGTGAATTGCAGAGTGGTGATGCAGATGTCTATGTACATAGGCGCTACGCCCTTCGTTGTCATTGACGCATTGTCTCTGTTACTCATGCATTGTCCTGTATGAAATAGCCGTAAGACTTATCATTAGTTGTCATCTGTAAGAAAATATGTTACGGTAGTTTGTTCACACGCCTTGAAGAAGATATCGATTAATGAAAACAAATCCATCGATAAATTTTCGACAGTGATTTCACACCACATACTACATTCCCGTTTTCACATCATTCAGAACTATAACGTCGAGTGTTATATAATTACACATTTCACCATTAATACTACCATGTTTTATCGTATTGGAGAGCATTTCAAGGTAAATCTCTTCATCATGCACAGACTGCAATAGTGCGCAGACAGCAATAGCCATGTGCAGAGAAGATATGAAGCAGTAGTAGCATGTTAACCGATCTGGATATGAAGCATTACGTAAAAAATTTCTTGTGAGATAATGAATTGCTACAGAAGTACCGTAAAATTTAATTTTAAAAACGTGAATTTACGTTAAAAAATGTACTATCATTACGCTATCCCCGAACTCTGTTACATATCCAAGTTAAGGATACGCAGACATACTACATATTGGTTTACAGAATTTCGGAATGGAGGATTGATTATGCTGATCCGACGGTGTTACCACAAAGTTTCCCTCACATTCAAGGGGACTTTCCGTCGTCTTAGCTGTTTGGATGTTTGTCCCTGGCTGAAGGTACCTACTGATATGGTAGTTAAAATAGACATTGTTGAAGCTGAAGTTTCTGGATGATTAAATTGTAATATTGACCCAAAAATTTTTGTCAAGGCTTTCCTTTCATACACGGATTTACGGCAACCGATAATTCACATAAGACATCTGCCAGATATTGAAACTCACAATCCAAAATGTTAGCCAGCCACTGTTTTCGTTCAAGCTAGAATATTGACTGAATGATCATAATGCCTAATTCATGGACAGTGAATACCGTCATTGTGAGGTGTCTTATGAGGCACGACCATACATACATTAATTAAGGTGCTTTTAGTTAGGACCTGTTTCAGATCTGTATAACGTTCACTTAAGACCATAAAGATGAACGACCTTGCCAGCAAGGCAGCATTCGTAAAAAGAGAGGTAGGCTACGTCAGTGATTCTAATATACCAAGAACTGCTGCAACATTCTGTGGGACAGGTTGAGAAGAATGAATCAGTTCCACTCTCTTTGAAAAACCAGTTTTGTGGAACTGATGGCTTTACGCTCCGTTTGAATCACACTAAACATACAGGATTCCAAAAAGCCTGTACTTTATAACTAGATCAATGCTAGAAGTAGAAGAATTTTAGTGACTGGGGAGATATCACAGTTCTACAATGGTCAATTTTCATTTCACTTCTACTTCCATTTTCCATGCATCAAGGAGAGATAGTACTTTATGCTGACGATAGTAATGATATAACAAATCCCGTTGTGAGAAAGCAACAGGAAACACTGTTAATAAGGGTTTGCAAATAATTGAAGGACTCTCTAAAGATGATCTTCTCCTAAATTTTGTGAAAATATATTACATTTAGTTCGGTATAACGAAACCAGTCGTCTAAATTACGGATGTAGCACAAGAACAGGAGTCAGTAATCCGGGTCGAATGTCAATGAAATTAACAAACCGTCTAATTTCCGCATAATGTACCAAGTTTTGGGAAAACTGGAAGAAAAGCATTAATAAACTGCCGAAATACTTCTGCTCTTCGTACAATTGCTAGTTGTGGAAACAAATGAATGAACATTTTAATAAACACACTTCACAAAAAGTTTTGCATCACCGTTGTTTCGAGAACTCCTGAAGACAGACGTTGACTGTGGATACTGTATCACAGACACAGTCCCTTTGACTGTTTAGAGTTATGACTAAACCCGCCCTATGAGGTAAACAACCGGGCATGAGCAGCGCCTTAGACGGAGGGGTCCGACAGCCGAACAGTTCCAGTCATTCCACCAGGGAGAACGTGTAAGTAGGCTGTTTAGGTTTTTATGTTGGTAACACCACGTAGCGCTCTGTATGAATAATACTGACTGTGCTGTGTGTAGTCTGTGGCTGGTTGGCATTGTTGAAATATTCGCTATTGTAGTGCTGGGCAGTTGAATGTGAAGAGCGAATAGCGTTGCGCAGTTGGAGGTGAGCCACTAGCAGTGGTGGATGTGGGGAGAGAGATGGCAGAATTTTAAGAGCGAACGATCTGGACGTGTATCCGCCAGAAAGACTAAATTTATAATACTGGAAATCATGAACTTATATATATATATATATATATATATATATATCGTATAACGACTTTTGAACGCTATTAAGATAAATACATTGTTTGTTCTCTATCAAAATCTTTCATTTGCTAACTATGCCTACTAGTAGTTGGTGCCTTCAGTAGTTAGAATCTTTTATTTAGCCTGCAGTAGTGGCGCTCGCTGTATTGCAGTAGTTCGAGTAACGAAGTTTTTTCTATAGGTAAGTGATTCATGAAAGGTATAGGTTCTAGTTAGTCAGGGACATTCTTTTGTAGGGATTTTTGAAAGTCAGATTGCCTTGCGCTGAAAATATTGTGTGTCAGTTTTGTGTTGATCAGAATAAGTAAAGAGATTAATGTCTGAGTACGTTCAGTTTTGCTCAGCTGTTTGAAAATCAAATAACTTAGAGGTTTAGGTAGAAGTTTATCAGCACAGTAATTCATTAATTTTTCTAAGGAAACGTTTCATATGTCGACCCTTAGCCGAGGATACCTCACTGGAATCTTCTGATTTTTTCTTGTAGTTGTGTAATTAGTGCAGCTATTGTTTATTTCTAGCGCGTCATTGTAGAGAGAATTTCCTTTGTACTTGTAGTTTTTCATTGTTGTACAGTATAACAGTTGTGTCGTGCATGTAGATTTGCACCAAGTATTTCGCAGCTGCGCTTGCAATTAACGATATTTTATTTTCAGTGCTATGCTAATGTGTTTTCTTGTTTTTGATCTTCAAATTCTGCTTTTCTTGTTATCGTGTTAAATACGTGATAATTATGGCGTGTGAAAAACGTAACACTAGGCTCCAAAGTAAACTGAGAAATGATAGTGACCACGATTGTGGCTTATCAGCACCACTGTGTAATGAATTAACAGACATTCAACGTAGTAATTTGGTAATTGTGCATAGGGAAATGGAGTGGGCGGCCAATAATGGTGTGACAGTGAAACAATTAGTGAACAGGGAAGCATTATCTATCGATCGGTCGGAAACAGCTCGCTTCAGGATCCGAAAAGACAGGACACAATCTTGCAAATACTGTAGATTCAGGTTTTGGGTCCTCACCGTTTTCTCAAATAAGTCAAGACACGTTTTCTGCTTGTCAAATTGAATGTTTCTGGTGCAAATGCACTGCCGGAAAGCATAGAGGAACAGATTCCAGACACTAATATAATATTATTGCAATTAATGCAACAAATGAAACAAAATCAGAGACATACACACCAACAGTTAGACACAATGGAACAAAATCAAAAACAGGCACAACAACAAATGCAAAAAATCAGAAACAAATTAAAGAAAAACTTCAACAAACACGCGAAGATTTAACTACTGAGATACATAACATCGAATCGAAATGTCAAAAAGTCTGTAATGACGTAAAAAAGCTAAATTGTGAGCATTTTCAACCTATTTTTTAGCGCATTAAAATGCATTAAAGAATCATGAAGCAGCCATAAAAGAACTGCAAACTATTGTTCATGAAAATCACGAGACCTTGCAGGCTAAAATTGACTCAGTTGCATCTACCGATTCGGTTACGCAACTTGCAAAAACTCAGGAAAACTTAAAGGACACAGTAGATACTCTGAAAGTTGGTTCAGAAAGACACATGGAAGAGATTACTTCATTATCAGAGAAGGTAGTCAAACTTCCAGATCAGCTAAATAATTTAGCTACGAAGGTAGATGATACTCTGAATGACAAAAAATCGGTAGTCTTTAATGACACAGAAGAGTATGAACAAATTAGAAAATTCAAACAAAATCAGAATCAAATCAATACACTGTACAAAAGAGAAATCCGGGAAGTACAAGATCAGTTGACACAGGTAATACGAGAATTACATATTTCAAAGGACATTCGCGCTCCAATACAGGAAGAGGGACATAGAAATACGGAACAGCCACAAAATAATAACACTGGGCACTTCTGAAATTATGAAAGAAGTTGCTAAGTTACACCGCATTTTGAGATGGAACCGCCGAAACGACGTAACAATGACCGACATGCGACTCGTCGACATGATGATTTTGACTATAAGCTGTTTATTACTACACGTAAATTCAAAACATTTAACAATTCCGGCAACGACATTCATCCACAAGCATGGCTTCATCAATACTCTCATTGTTTTCCTCCCAACTGGTCATTACAGCACAGATTAGAGTTTATGTGTGGCTATTTAGAGCGTGAACCAGCTGTAACAATGCGATCGGTCATTCACGATTGTCACAGTGAAGGAGAATTTGATCATGCCTTCCTTTCGGCATGTTGGTCTCAAGCTACACAAAACCGAGTAAAACATAGCATCATAATGAGGAAACATTTAGAACAATCTGATTTTCCAGTCATGTGAAATCTTTTGAAGAATTGTTGCACAAGATTCAGTACCTTTCAGACCCATACAGCTCCTCAGAACTCATCCACATTTGCCTAATCTAATTGCCTCAGCATTTACGAGATATTATTTTGGCAGGACGCTGCAAAGACGACATTGAAGCTTTTCAGGGACTATTACAAGAATTGGAAATTGGCAGTGACAATCGCGGGACGCGAAAACAGGAACACAACAATTACAGGTCACATGCGTCACAATTCCGCGATGAAAGAAATTATAACTGGACATGACAAGGCTATTCTTATAACGTAAATTGTGACCAAACGAGGCATCACCCGTATGAAAACCGTTGTCAGAGTAGTAATAATTACAGGGAGAGATCACCTCTCTGTGGTAATGACTATCACAGAGACAATAAGAGAAACAGACAATATGGGAACGAAAATAATTATTATCAAGGGAGACAGAATAACTTCAGACGCAACGGTCCACCGCACAGTTACATTTCCGGGAGAAATTCTCCACCACATGACCGACAAAAAAGAAACTGTGTACACTACCGACAAAACGACAGACCTGAATTTCATCACATCTGGCGGGATCCAAACAGGGCAGGGCCCTCTCGACAAGGTGAATTTGTAGAAGTTAGATCTCCAAATCCCAATAACGACGCGCGCCAACAAAGAGACAATGGGCAATGACTCAAATCGCTGACAGCCACAAAACGTACTTATGAAGCTGACGACGTAGCTGCCGTGGCTAGTAATTACGTAAAAATGGAAGACATTAGGGACAATTTACTCCAGGAACACGACGAAAAACATAACAACATTGCATATCCTGTAATCCACATTACAGTAAATGACGTAAAATTTACGGCAGTACTTGACTCTGGCAGTCCCATTTCAGTAATTAGTGAAACAGCCCTTAGCAAATGCCCCACACTTCCGTTACGTAAGATTAAATTACAAGGTGCAATCGTTGGAAAAAGTGTATATGTACGCCAACAAACCAACTTTTGTCGAAGCCACAGTTTCTCTATGAACTTTCTTATTGTTCCAGTATTGTCGACGGAAATTATATTGGGAGTAGACTTTTTGAATGAATACAAAGCAATCTTAAACTTTCACGATGCTGAAATAAGTTTAGAGAAAGAAGGTAAGTCAGGAGTACTTTGAGAAATATTCTCCCCACGGATACCACAGAAACTAAAAAATTTATTTCCATCCCTTTCCTGGGTAACTTATCGTATAGGATTAAACGTCTTCTGAATAAAAAATATAACTGTAACGTCTCCTTTTCTACAGATAACAGTTTAAAAAGAAATCTTGTACAGTCAGTAGAGATTGCCAGCGATTGGTTTTCTAATTCAGGTATTTACAAGCTAACCTGTAATAACTGCCCCTCTTATTATATTGGTCAAACCGGCAGAGCTGTGAAAACACGATATAAAGAACATCTGTTAGGTAAAAAAGGAACGAATATTCGCAACTCTACCTTTGCTGAACACCTCTTGATAACCGGCCATACGCCTAAACAGTTAGAAGACACGGTTATCCTACATAGACAGGTCAAAGGACGGAGACTAGATCTGTGGGAAGAGCTATTTATTTTTAAACATCTAGAGCTCAAAGACGGCAATATTCTGAATGATCAGTTGAACCTTGCTTGTAAACAATTTTTTGAAGGCTTTAAACCCGTACTGTGTAATGTATAACATTAATGTTAGTAACCTCAGTAGTCTATTTCCTCAGGAAGCTATAATGCACTTTCAAATCCTCCAGTTTACTATCGTTTATATAATGTGTTCTTTTCACGATATATGGCTGCCACTACAGCGGCCCCCATGTAATTTTCTCTTATTCTATATTACGTAGTAACTGGATTGTAGACCAGGTCTCGTAATTTTCTTAAAAGCCATTACTGATTGTTCTTGATGGTTTGACTTATATACGTTCTATGGGCTTCACTAATATGGTAATATAACTTTATATTTTGGCTACATAGACCACTGCATGTAACTCACGGCGGAAGCGCCACCTGTCTTTTTGATGTATGTATCTACGTTATTGTTCCTATACCTCCCACAATGTCATAACGGGAGTGTCAAATGCTTGCCAATTTATTTATTATCACTCTATTTAAGAACGCATTTAAAATTGATGTTTCAAATGTTACTTCAGTACGCCTATCGGCACATAGTTCGCGACATGAGCGCCACCTGCCCTGGCCGCTGTGCTACTACGCTGGCCGATTCTACTCAGTCGCTTAGGCGCTCTGCAACTTCTATGTACCTATTTTATTTGTTTGACAAACCCTGTTGTCAGGGCTATATTTTATATGATTAATGTAACTATGCAGATGTTTGCCTAAACGATAAGGACATATCACTTCATGTTGTTATAATACTGTAAGTACCAAGAATCTTTCTCACATCTTGTAATACAATATTTTCCTAATATATGTTAAACTTTATTCTTGACTCATGTTTCATACCTTAATATATATTACGATGTTCATTGTCCCCAGGCATCTTCTGAAGAAGATAGATTTATATCTATTGAAACCTAGGTAAAGATTACTTTATCCTTTGCAACTGGTCGGCTGTTCTTAGTCTGATTTTCTGATTGATGTAAGTCAGGAGCTTCGAAATTTGAAGATTGGCTCTCAAACCATGACGAGGAAATCAATTGGCTTTACCTTCTTCGGAATTTTTCACGGAACTTGACACTAACAGTCACTCTGCAAGTATTAACAGGGATGATATCGACGGTGTATTTGATACTAATGAGTTAATTCAGAATAAAATTCAAACAATTGAGAATTGTAATGACACTGATAGGCAGGACCTTTTTGAGATTTTACAAGGACATTCCACAGTTTTTACTCACAAAACAGGAACAATCAAGGGATTTCAATAGCAATTTCGTGTTCGTGAGCATACTAAATTTTGTGTTAGGCCATACGTAATTCCGGCATATTATAGAGACCGTGTTAGAACAGTAATACAGTCTATGCTTGACGAGGGAATTATTGAGCCTGCAGTAGGCTCATACAATAATCCATTACATGGTGTTGAGAAGAAAAATGGATCGATCAGGCTTGTCTTAGATTCGGAACAAATCAATACTATCATCATTCCTGAAACAGACAGGACGCAAACGTTGGAAGAACTTCTTCAAAATTTTAATGGTGTAATAGTGTTGTCTTTCATTGATCGCAGATTCAGCTTGTATCAGATCGAACTTCATCCAGAATGTAGAAAATACACAGCATTTCTTTGTTTCGGCGTTTGTTATCAATTTCGGAACCTTCCTTTTGGTTTGAACATTTCTTCGGCAACATTCATTCGTGGGCTAAATTCCCTATTGCCTGAGTTCTTAAAACGTCTCATCACCTTATATGTGGACGATATTCTGATAGCAGAAGCCTCATGGGAACAACATAATCGCATCCTCAACAGCGTGTTACATATTTTTACAGAATCTGGAGTTACAGTTAACTTGGAAAAGTCTGAATTCGGTAGGACAAAGGTGAAGTTTTTGGGACATTTTATTTCTTCTGAAGGCATTCAGCCGGATCCTGAACAGTTAGAAGCAATCAGAGCCATTCCAGTTCCATACACAAAGAAACAAATCTGCAGCTTTCTAGGTCTCGTAAATTTTTACCATAGTTTTCTGAATATGCAAATTCTAGTTACACCAAAACTTTGTTCTCTCACTGGAAAAAAATGCTATTGGGAACTGGGACGAACAGGCAAAGCTGGAATTCAATTCGTTGAAGAATCGCTACTTAACGCGCCAATATTAGCTCATCCAGATCTATCACAAGATTTCTGCCTTAGCACGGATTCTTCTAAAGTCGGCCTTGGTGTCCATTTATTTCAAGAAGTTTTAGTAAAAGACGCTACTGTTCAAACAACCATTGCTTTTGCTAGCCGAGTGCTAACAATCTGAAAAAAATTATTCCATTACTGAATTGGAAGCTTTAGCTATCGTTTGGAAATTTAACAAATTCCGTTTCTTTCTTTCTGGTAACCACGTAAAAGTATACAGCGATCGTCGTGCATTACAATTTCTTATGTATTCAAAATTAAATTGTGACAGGTTAAAAAGTTGGGCATTGTTTCTGCTAGAATTCCGCTTCACAATAGTCTACATTCCCGGCTAGGAGAACATTGTTGCGGACGCACTGTCACACGCACCGACTGGGCTTCAGAAAAGTAGCACACAAGGCAAACCTCGAGAAAACTTACAGTATTCTTTACGTTCAGAATGTCGCCTTTGAAAACTTCATCACGACATATTTAAAGGACATTGCTCATGTACAAGATGAAGATCCGATGTGGAAAGACATCAAAAGTAAATGGCATGAAAAGACATACACACAGATTCGGCGTTATTATCTGGTTAGAAACAACATACTCTTCAAACGCTGCACTGTTGTTGACAAGCTATGGGTACTTTGCATTCTTGTCGATTTTGTTAATAAGCTCATTTGTTACATTTATTTCAGCTATGCACATTTTGGTCCACGAAAATGTAATCATATTCTTCGGACGACTTGTTATTTTAACAATATGGAAATGAGAATTAGAAGATTCTTGTCGATTTGTATGTCAAAAAGCTAAACCATCTACCATCTCACATCGTGCTCCGTTGTTTCCTATCATTCCTTCTAAATTAAAAGAATTTGCTGCTTTTGATCTCCTGGGACCCCTTGTCAGAACATCGATTGGATTTTCGTACGTTCTAGCAGCTGTTGAACTTACTTCAAAATTTGTTTCTTTCACACAGTTACGTAAAGCCAGTAGACAGTCTGTATTCAACGCCTTTGTTAAAAATTTCTTACGTGAAGATGGACACGTTAGTAAAGTCATTTCAGATAATGGACCGCAATTCAGGTCTGCTGTTTGGTCACACATGCTTCGGATTCATAAAATCAAACCTGTTTTTATTTCATTGTACTCGCCACATTGTAACCCGTCTGAACGGATTGTGAAAGAAATCAATAAGCTTAGCAGACTTCATTGTCACAGAAATCATCAGCATTGGGACAGAAATTTACACTTATTTAAAAACGTACTGAATGAAATGCCTCATGACTCCACTGCTTTATCACCTATTCTTGTACTGAAGAATGAAGAACCACCGAACAGAATCAGAGAGCTTGTGCCCTTTCCGAATACACGTTAATTTCGACACAAAGACATAATTGATTTGGCTATTAAAAATATAAATTCTGCAGCAGACAAAAGGAGAAAACTACACGGTAAAGCAAATGCAAAGAAGTTATACATTGGTCAGAAAGTTCTCATTAAAGTTCATTCATTGTCACATACGAAGAAATACTTAAGTCACAAATTATTTATGATTTACAATGGACCTTACAGAAGACGACGTATACCACATGATAATTGAGTTGAAGTTGAAACTCTGTGTACTAGGAAGAGTGAAGGATTGCTCCATATTTCACATGTAAAACCGTTTATTGAAAGATAATCTGCTTTTTAATTTAGTCTTTGCCATAAAATTTTTCACTTCATGCTACTAGTACCCTTTGTCACACTTAAAAACTGTTAACCTACAACAATGTTTTGAAGCTAACTATCCAGTCTACAACCTAGGGAACATATTTAGACAGTAATTACGAATGCATTGTTATAGTGAACAGACGACACAGTGTTATTGTGTGTGTACATTCTTCCTTGTTAGTTGCACGATTACATAACGATTATAAGGCTCAAATACTTAGAACATATACCGGCACTGCTAATGAGATTTTAATGCAACATATTTGTTTACTTGAAGATACATTCTGTATTTAAAGTACTTTTTGAGAGATACCAGATGACACAGTGGTTAGTTTATCTGACAGCTACACGATTATATCACGACGCTAATAAAGTGTGACACAATTTACACTGTTGCTTTTGCGGTGTATCTGTTTTATTTCTGCACAGTTTTTCTAAATTCTTCTGGAAAGGAAAACATGTTTTAGTAGTAACTTTTGTGGTACAGCTACAATGAGACAGCCTTTTTCGTAGCACAACAATACATTACAGTATAGTACTTTCTTGATCACGGTACTGTACGTAATAGCTACGATATCTATACGCATAGCATTTCACTTTTGTCTATTACGAGGTAATTACATTGACTTCTACAGAACTTTGCTTACAGACGACGATAATTACGACACTTGGCACATTTTTACGTTGCGTTATGACAGAGATTATCTTACAACAAGACGCACAGTTTAACGGTGCAGTACACGTATTTGAGTGGTCAATTTTGTACTTAAAACGTTTATTTTTAAAGATTTTATAATCACAAAGATACAAAGAACGTTTTTGGTGATACATTTAATTCGATTGCTGTTATATGTAACACCTGAGGATATAATTACATTAATCTACAGGGGGTACATGCCTACTTTGTCTGATATTTACTGAAATGCTTATGAAGAGATGGGAAATATTGTTACATCAGCACACCTGATTATAACAAGTGTCTTTCTACGAGAGTTGAGAGAATTTCTAGTGATTTATGAAATGTCACATGGTTGTTGAATGGTGTTTTTATGCTTTGCTTTGTACATAGTTGCTTACTTCATTTGACATCTGATTTCCAGCTGTGTTGCAGCATTGGTTCCATAAGATAAAATTAAATGCATTTGCTAATGTGAACACTTTATGTCAACAGATATGTTAAATAATTATTTTATGAGCATTTGGAACGGAAAGGCCCATAAGAAGGAAGTAATTACAGTAACAGCACACTTGGTGATTGTTTTTGTAGAATAAGTTGTTGTGGTGCACCACTTTAATGACATAGACACTAAGATGTGAATAGACGTTTCCCTTATCTGCATTGTTGCCTTGAGTGTACTATTTTTTCTGCTTGTGGGTTTGTTATGTTTATATATAAGTTATTGCATTTGCTGCTGCTTTTTGCCAGGTATAGTGCTACTGAATTTCACTTTGTATTACTCTGTTAAGCCAGTTTTACTACAGATTTATTTTTCTTGTTGCTGCACATTGGCTCATATTAGTTGTAATGTTGCATTTGCTTTGCTAATTTAGATATACTGCTGCTTGCTTTGCCAATTTGCATTTTTTTGTCATTGCTGCTTGTGTTAATTTGTTGTGTGTTGCTGCCTTGCCTCGTCCCTTAGTATATATATATATATATATATATATATATATATATATATATATATATATATATATGTGAGCTCAGTAGATTTAAGTTAGCTTAAGAGGGGGTAGACTATATAAGAAACTAACTATGAAGAATAGGGTAAGAATGCATTGAGAAGTTGTATGAAAAAGATTTGGGCAAAAATTAGTATTGTACAATGAGAAATATTTATTTTGAAAGAGGATATGAACAAAACAGTATGGTTTAAGGACAACAGGCTTCGTTAGGATTTTGTTAAATGGCAGGAGCAAATGTTGAAATAAGAGGGAAGATATATGGAATGAAGTTTTGGGTTGGACTGCAGTACCAGACATCTCATTGAAAACAAACCCTGTCTTTTCCTTTTGTGTAATTCCGCTATGTGTTTGTGTACCCTTGTGTATTTGTGTTCTTCCTTTCTTTATATGTTTATCTGATAAGAGTTATGTTGTAGAAGTTTTCTAATAATATGTTATTTACTTTGTAAAGATGTTTAGATATTATTAATTCTGTACTGTTTCAATGTTCATGTGTGAAATTAATGTTTTGAAAACTATTCTCATTATTTTATTTAATTACTTATGTCATAATTTCTGTAACACTGAAGTATCTGTTTATTTCCATTCTTTTGTAAAGCCTGTACTACTACAAATGTTATCTGTATTGTTATGTTCTTTAATGATGTATTTTGGGCCTTTGTAATTGCATTCTTATGTTGTAAATTTATAATTGTATAGATTACCATTCGGACGTGTGTTGATAATTCAGCAAAGGACTGGTTAACAGCATTGCTGGTTCTAAGGACAATTCCAAAAAAATTGTGAGTGCACAAGTGGTGGTTTATGGACTTGCTATATTGTCCACAAGACTCTTCGATTGTGATTGTGCACCTGCACAGTCGCAACAGATGGCTGCTAGCCATCTCTACAAGGACTACAGTGGGTCTGCACCTTTGATGACCCACCAATACCATTATTTCTACAAGGCCTGCAGTGGGTTTGCACCTCTAGTAATCCACCAATACCATAATCTCTATCAGGACTACAGTGGGTTTGCTCTGTGAAGACCTGCCTACCAATATTCTTCAAAACTTCGACTGACTCTGCTGTGGGTTAGCTCTGTTGTGGCCCATTACCTGCCTGCATGTCAACAGACAGCATTGTCTTTCCGTTGGAAGGACAACACTACTTCTCCAAGACTGTATGCAAATCCAGTACTTCTGTATGCATTTTCTTTTCGTGCTCAGACTTTGAGAAAAAAAAGAGAAAACCGTAATTACTATTGTGATGGATGATCAAGACTGTCTTTATGAGAACAATTTTTGCTTTTGACCAACATTACATCAATAAGTGTGTGCATTTGATTACTTTGTTATTGTAATTAATAAAAAAAATCAAATCTGGATTGGCCACGGCCCAAAACAATTTGTAAAATATTTTGTGGGGAGCATGGGGCTATGTAAGTAGGCTGTTTAGGTTTTTATGTTGGTAACACTACGTTGCGCTCTGTATGGATATCACTTACTGTGGTGTGTGCAGTCTGTGGCTGGTTGGCACTGTTGAAATATTCGCTATTGTAGTGTTCGGCATTTGGATGTGAACAGAGCATAGCGTTGCGCAGTTGGAGGTGAGCCGCCAGCAGTGGTGGATGTGGGGAGAGAGATGGCAGATTTTTAAGAGCGGACGATCTGGACGTGTGTCTGCCAGAAAGAGTAAATTTGTAATAGTGGATATCATGAACATATATATATATATATATATATATATATATATATATATATATATATATATATATATATATATATCGGGGCGGTTAGTAGACCCGCAATCAAGCGCCTCCCCATTTGGCGGATAGGGGAATGCCTCCTAGATATGGGTGGTACCGAGGAAATGAAATACTCGGGGCGGACCAAAACTACTAGTAGCGTCTGTTCCCACGGTGGGCGGCTACAAAAGGCGTCTGCTCCACATGTCAGTGGCGGCCTCAACCAACCTCCAGATCTGGAAAGTCAGGTTGTAGTCGGCAGGATGCCATACATCCAACTACTAAACATCATGATGGTACAACGAGAAAAATCTCATTACCCCGGGCCCCAGTCAATAGATTGGGATCGTCGTGAGCATCGGATTCCGGGGGCTCACGGACATCATGAGAAGAATCGGAGCTTCTCAAAACCCCTCAACACCAAACGCAAACACTACATCGACACACTTAATGTGAACACACTGACGAAGACAGGAAAGATGAAACAACTGACAGACACTCTCGAAAAATTTCAAACCAAAATATATGCACTGCAAGAAACACGATTCACAGACGAAGACCATTTCAACACGGAGAATTTCAGAATATACAAAGGAAAACCATCGAGACAACTGAAAAGCCTAAGGCTTTTTGGCACAGGATTTGCAGTACACAGGTCCATCACGGACAGCATAATCGACTTTTCGTCACCAAACGAAAGAATCAGCACCATCACAGTGAAATCAGCCAATAAATCCTACACAATAATCAACGCACATGCACCGACTAATGACTACATCAGGAAAAACCCGGACAAAATTGATGATTTCTGGACGACAATGGAAGAAACTATCAGAAAAATTCCTGCACATAATACTGGGAGACTTCAACGCTAAACCCGGAAAAGAAAAGATATACAGACATATCACAGGAAAACATACTCCACACAAGGACACCAAAAGAACGGAAAGCATCTGATAGACTTTTGAAAAAGCCACGACCTCGCCATTATGTCAACAAAATTCAAGAAACCAACACGAAAACTTACCACATGGAAATTCCCCAGCGGAAAGCAAGAACTACAAATCGACCAGGTAATAGTCCAGAAAGACTCACAAAAAGAAATTTTGAACATAGACACCCGTAAAGGCTACTTCGACTCAGACCACCACCTACTACAGATCAGGATTCGTCTTTTGCCCAAGAAAAAGCTCCATAAGAACAAAATTGTTACACCAGATCCAGAATACGATACTTTAAACCAGACACAAATAGTGCACAAAATTAAAATGAAGAAAACGACAGACTGGACACAACTTTCACGAAGAATCCGAGAGGCCATGAAACTAGCACAAGCACTACGCACACGGAAACACCGTTGGTGGAACCACACATGTGACCAAGCTATTGACCAACGAATCAGTGCATGGAAAAAATTTAGCAGCCATAAATCTCAGGAGAATTGAATGAACTTCTTGAAAACACAGAAGCAATCAAGCAAAATCATTCGCACAAAGACAACGACGGTGGTTTTATGTACGAAAGCGCACAAATCGATTATCCACGAATCATTCGACTATTCATCACCGCAACATTTCTTCGGCAATGGATTGGTCGAGGAACAACGATAGAATGTCCTCTCAATTCACTGGAACAGAATCCAGCAGATTTCTGTCTATGGGAACATTTAAAGGCACTGGTGTTCGCCCAACCAGTCGATAATGTGCACATGTTACAGGAGTGTGAGACGAAAACGGAATGGAGCCAGGTTTATTTGAAAGAGTGTATGACTCACTGCAAACAAGGACCTAACGATGTTTCACAATCCGCGCTAAGCACATGCAGCACTGTCTATAATATCCAATTCTACGAAACAGATAGGAATAAAAGACAGTGGTTTACAACCTGGGGTATTTACCCTCTGAGGGAAACTTTCTAAGGGGTGAAAAACCAAAAGGATGTGACTGTGTTTGAGTCATTAAACCAAATTACTTTTAAAACATCATTACTATTATCAGAATTTTGTTAGATTTTGATGTTGATTATATAAGTTATCAATAACTACTTTTTCCTCTATTACTAACATTAATGCATGAGACTATCAGCACCATGGGCACCTCATATACCGATTACACACATACTTTGTATTTTGAAATCTACATCTAAGAAAGTAAAAGTAAAAAATATGTAACAAACGCTAACTATTTCATGCAAATGTGTTTTGCCAGTTGTAGATGGTTCATGCAATAGACCAGAAATAGCTTCACTACTTACTATGAAACACATATATGAACTAATTAGCAGCACAAAACTATAGTAGTGTAGATAGAATTATCATTATTGTTCTTATTAGGGTGGTCAGACATAAAATGTCAACTGCCTGAAGTCTTGCAGTGTGTGACGTATCAGAAGTAAGGAGTCCAGCAGTCAAGTGATTTACAGACAGTAACTATATTGCACACACTTTAACTAGGTGGATTTTAAATGGGGGAAGGGAACGGCGCGAGGTAGAGGAGTAGTGCAGAGAAAGCATGTTTTGTAACAACAGTCTACCCTCACCATGGATAATTATCTTTCATGACTGAGTAGTGGGCAGCACTCGCTATTCACCGGGAATTGCTTCATCAGCCGTTAAAGCACAGCACACAGACACAAATACACACATACAAATACACATACACACACACACACACACACACACACACACACACACACACACACACATTAAATATCATTTATTTTTCATTATTGATAGGAAGGTTTTCAAAGAAAATAGAAAATTCCTTATCGTTGTAAAGTTTAGATAGGCATTGAAGATAATGATGGTGGAAGCTGTTGAGGGAGGGAATGGTGTAAGGGAGGCAAGGGAGGTGTAGGGGGATTACTAGGTAATATCTGATTGCACTCAGCGGTAGTAGTCTAAGAAATGTTCGAAACCACTGCATTAAAGGAACGTTTGTTGCAGTTTTGTACAATTGGGCCTCCTGTAGGACTGTTTGTACATACAAAAACTTAAACCATCACTAATAAAGAACGACTGTTACGTCCATGCCTACAACACCGGAAGAAATAATATTTATTACTCTTTATTGAAATTCTTGATTTCTCAGAAAAATGGCTCTAAGCACTATGGGACTTAACATCTGAGGTCATCAGTCCACTGGACTTAGGACTAAATAAACCTAACTAACCTAAGGACATCACACACATCCACGCCCGAGGCAGCATTCGAACCTGCGACCGCAGCAGCAGCGCGGTTCCGGACTGAAGCGCCTAGAACCGCTTGGCCACAGCGGCAGGCTTGGTTGCTCAGAAAAATGTTTATAAAGCACCTACAAAATTGCATATCTAAGCCTGATAACGCAAAATGTCAGAAAGGTTATAACAGAAGTTTTGAATCCACCTTAATTTCATTTCTTCTGGAATACATCTTTTATTCCATAGACGGATTTTTACCCAGATTCCTGTACTTTTAAGAGTAGTTGCATCTGTGGGACGGAAGAGTAATATATTGATCAAAGTTATATATAGGCAGGCGTGCCACTCATCAACTCGTAAGAGGCCGGCATATACTGATCCATTGAAACTATTCATGAATATGTTTCCTATCAACTCACTCGTTGCATTTCATTTAGACAACAGAATAGCTAAAACGATACACGCGATACGTAGCTAACTAAGCAACTACCCAAGGCATTCCGAGGATTCTGATTCATTAATCTCTTATTTATATATTCATTTCTCAATAATATTTCACCCAAAGAACTGCCTTATGTCTCGTAGATTACTCGAACGACTTTTAGCACTACAATGCTATATTCGTACCACAGTGAGTAACCTCGGCTCGTAATGTTTCGGAGTAAAACACTGACTGTGCGCGCCACGCAGCGTAGTGGAATCGCAGACGCATAATTTAGAGCCACCATCTCAGATATGTAAAGCAGCCAGCGAGAACCTGTTGCGGAGGAGAGGAGCCACGGCGACCACGCTCCTCCATGTTTTCTGAGGCCGCTGGACCCATGGCGCATGACGCACGTGGCCGCCGTAAATACGCGGGGCTCGCTATTTTATTTGTACGTCGTGCCATCCGCCCTCCGCGGACTGCAGAACCAGTCTCACCGTGACTTCGGGACGTGCCACACGACTCTCGGTCCTGCCCCGCATTCCGAGAGGACGCCTCAAACTGGCCGCGAGGGACGCCGTGGGCGCTGAGTCACCGAAGCCGTCGACGCTTCGAAGCACCTCACTGATCTGAACTCTCATTCACTTCACACTCTGTTTCGTCCTAATGACGGCAGAGACCGATCGTAAAACGAAACTTACTGGGCAACGAAAGCGCCGGACCACTTTCGCCGATATCTGACAGTTCTTAGTCCAAGCAGCGTACACCTCACGCGACTGCGTCCCTGAAGTGTTAAACATGATAAAGTACGATCAGACATACCTAGAATGTTCCTCAAATACTCCTGAGGAAATGAGCGATTGCACGGTGCAACCGACGGTTCATCGTAAACCTAGGAGGGAAGCGAAGCCGATGGCGTATCCAGAAAAATGGACTACCCCAAGGCAGTGTCCTCGCTCCCACTCTTTTCAACATATATGTGAATCATCAACCAGTTGCACCAGGGACTAGGAGCTTTGCTTACGCGGACGATCTTGCAATAGCCGTGCAGGGTCGGAACTTTAACGACATAGAAATTAGCCTTATGAATGCCCTCAACGGTCTAACGCCATACTACGAAGCCAACTGCCTGCGCCCGAACGCAGCAAAAACATTATCCTGCCTATTCCATCTTCAAAACCGAGACGCCAAACATACCCTAAACATCACGTAGAACTACCAACGGATCGCGTTCAGCAGCACTCCTTGTTATCTAGGCGTCACCCTTGATCGCACACTTACTTACAGACATAATGTAAACAAGGTCAGGGGCAAACTATCTACAAGAAACAACCTCCTGAGTAAGCTCACCTCCACAAAATGGGGTGCCGACCCACATTACGTTCGTCGGCACTTGCACTCTGCTACTCGGTTGCTGAATACGCTGCCCCAGTTTGGCAAAGATCAGCGCATGCGAAACGAGTGGATCCTCTGCTGAACGATGCCTGTCGCGTAATCACGGGGTGCCTAAGACCCACCCCGGTCAGCCAACTTTATTTGCTTAGTGGCATAGCAACACCCAACATCAGACGAGCTATAGCAAGCGAAGCAAAGCGCCTCAAGCAGCTGTGCGACCAGCGCCATCCTCTATTCGGACAAAACCCTCCACACACACGTCTAAAATCAAGACGGAGTTTCCTCACCTCAGTTCAACCGCTCGAAACCTCAAAACAAAAGGCCAGATTGTCAAAATGGCAAGCAACACTGCCTACGGGAGACCAGGCACCTCTAATCTCACCCAATGAACAATTGGTCTCTAGAAATGAACTAAAATCGCCATTATGGAGAACCCTCAACCGCCTACGAACTGGGGTGGGCAGATGCAACGTAAACATGTGTAAATGAGGATACCGAGATGGGACGGACACGTGCCAGTGCCGACAGACCCAAACAATGGGCCACCTCCTGGAATGCAGCAACATGGGGGAAGTGTGCAGGAAAGAAGATCTGGCAAACGCTACCGCAGTGACAGTTAAATGCGCTGAATTTTGGCGGGACGTGATATATATACTATATTTGTCTTTATATTGTAATGTGACTCCCCATTTTGGGTTTGTTTTATATGTGTGTATTGTATTTGTATTTGTGTGTATATGTAATATGTGGGTTGTCTATGGCTTGGACACGATTATATAAATACCGGAAGTTTGATGCAGGAATATCGTTATCTTTCAAAACGGCTTCCAATTGTGTCGGAATGAACAAATAAATGGTATGTATGGTTTTCAGAGGAATCTTATACCGTTCTTCCAGCGAAATACTGTGAAGTTCAGGTAACGATGGCGGAGGAGGAAGCCGATCACGCACCCTCTCTCCAGGTAGACCGCAAAGGCCCAATAGTACTCAATTTGATGACCAGGCCAAGGCTGGACGATGCGAGCTATGTGGGCAGAAGCCCTGTCGTCTCGAAGCACATTATTACATTGCGCAACAGACATTGCAACATGAGGTGGATCTAATCAGCCAAAATGGTTACATAATTTTTGGCAATAGTTCGAACTTGAAGAATACCCATGTGGCCCACGGAATACCATGATTCGGCTGCCCAAATCAGCGCCGTAGAACTGTTATCGCTTTAGTAAGACATATTAAGGCCTCTATTCGTAATAGTGTCCGTAACTGCAAGGTCGTCTTTGGAAATGAGCAAGTCCGTCACATCTCGCAGTTTTTCTGTAAGTCACTAACCTTACCTCCAGAGGTATGCCTTCACTGCGTTGGAAGTGCTCGCTGGTCGTGGACTCGTACAGAAGTGGCGAATGTAGTACAATTGTGGTGACATTCGGAGAACACCTCTGACCAGTTGCATTTCAACTTCACAAAAGAGAGTGCAGTTTGACATACATTTTTAAAAGAAAGGTTTTCAAAGGAAATTCCCTTTCGTTTGAGGTTTAGTTAGATATTAAAGATAATAATGGTGGTGAAAACGGCAGAGGGGTGGGAAGGTTTGGAATCACTGTATTAAAGGAATGTCTTTTCTAGTTTTGTGGAGTACAGCCTCCTGTAGGAATATGTGACAGTATGTACAGTATGAGTAAACATAAAAACTTAACCCTTCGCATACAAATAACATCAGTTATAACAATGCCTACAACAGTGGAAGAAAAATATTTATTACTCTTTATTAAAATTGTTGGTTTCTCTGAATGATGTTCATTATGCATCTTTGTATTTATGCCCACTAACGCAAAACGTCTGACAGGTTATAAAAGAAGTTATGAATCTACCCTCATTTCATATCTCATTACTCTATAGTTACCACCTACACTCTTTACACGACAGTTTGGTCGGCCGTGACAATGCAATTGTGAGCATTTTTATGATATTATTACCAACTGGCGAGAGGCACCAACGACACGCCCGTTCGTAGTGCCCCCCTCTATCAGAGTGCCACTTGCACCACAACACTCTGGTCAGCTGAAACAAGGGAACTTCTGCGTCACTTTTTCCAGCCACTCCAAGCAACTGAAGTTTCGTTATACTATGTATATTGGGGCCTAGCTCAGCCAGTCGCAAATCTCTTATGTTGGTCACACTGTGACGCCAGACCATGTCTCCCAGGTGCCACGCTGGAATCTCAACGTCGACTGCGTCTTCTATACAGACAGTTACCGAGCGAGGTGGCGCAGTGGTTAGACACTGGACTCGCATTCGGAAGGACAACGGTTCAATCCCGCGTCCGGCCATCCAGATTTAGGTTTTCCGTGATTTCCCTAAATCACTCCAGGCAAATGCCGGGATGGTTCCTCTGAAAGGGCACGGCCGACTTCCTTCCCCATCCTTCCCTAATCCGATGACACCGATGACCACGCTGTCTGGTCTCCTTCCCCAAACCAACCAACCAACCAACCAACAGACAATTAGCTTTACACGGTGTTGCACAGTCTTACGCACTCTGCGCCATGATTCACTCTTCGAACTTAAGCTCGGCGAGAAATACGGTAGAGTGTGCAACATTACTCATACGAACAAACAATATCCATTGAACCATAGTCGAGATTTTATCCCTTGGGCCACACGTTTCCCTGTTATGCCCACTTCCATCATTGATCTGTGTGTTAGAGTTCCAGTTCTCTCTCCTATCCCATGCTTACTGTGCTCCAGTTCTGTTGCTTTCGTGTTGACATTTATTCTGCAGTGACTTCTGCCGCTGTTCTCGCATTTTTCGTCACAACGCTCTTCAGTGATCGTCTGTCACGATGACTCAACATGCACTGATATCCACATTGTAACTTAGTGGATGAGGTTTCCTACTTTCCCTGTAAGCGGTATAAACGTTCCACAGGGTGCCTCTTGAAACACCGAACACTTCGGCTGCCCCGGTTACAGAAGCATCCACCGTATGAACACCAACAATATACCGAAGTTCGAATATCGCGCCCACCAATAAATAACACTGACCTGACCATGACTGACATTTGCAAATTATTGAGGAAGTCGCAGTGGCATTATTTGTGGTCGAATAGCGCAGCCTATAGGCTTGCCTAGCATCTGCATTTTTACAGAAAACATTTCTCCCGATGTTTCCATATTTTTGTCCCCGCCTCCCCCCCCCCCCCTTTTATATGCTGCTCTAATCTCTCTTATTTATTCTCATGATCCCTCCGTGGGACGTACATGGTGGCAACAAAGCGGCTACAAATTCTTTTTCTAGTACTGTTATCTAAATTTAGGCAAGAGGGTTCTCCCAAGAATTTACAATTGTGTCCTCCAGAGCAATCCTATTACACTTTTGTATGGACTATACCGACCTGATCTTAGCAACGCTTCTCTGAATTGGTAGAACATACGACCTCCTTCATAGATGCCTTACAACTACACAGACTCTTCCATTCGTCTCGCCTAGTGACTTTCCATTTCATATCATTCCTTAGTATTGCCCAAAAATACTGAAATTATGTGATGTGCTCGTGATGCTCACCTTTAATTTTGTAGACAGGTACTATCATATTATTTTTTTTCCTCGTAGACGTTATCTAAAATTTATCAATATTCAGAATTGGCGATCGTTATACCAAGTATTAGTTTAGTCCAAGTCTATGTGGAGTTCGTTAAGATGATCTAATATTGATAGTCTCCCTGGCTCTTTGCAATAAACCGTTAAAATAATGGTTTTCCAATTACTTGTCCATGGAAAGGGCTTTTGTGGAGTTGCATTGGAGGGCTTACTCACTTTACTAAACTGTAATTTTTACGTAGCTCACTGACTTGAAGTTGGCTTTGTTGTTTTCTTACAGAAGTATGATAGCGCCGCAGTTCTGCTTTGTGCAACGATCATCCACTGATGCTAGGATCCTGAAAGTCAGGTGAATCCGTATCTACAAAATATTTTATCGCGTGAGACATCAGAGTAACAAAATGCAACAATCATTCACTTCCATGAGGTATCAATTCCAACTACAATGTCTGCTGTACACCGTATCACAAACACGAGTTGTCTTCATTACCACACAACGTCATGCCAAATATTTACAAAGAAGAAATGAAAACATAACATTTGAAGCGAAGAGGATTACATGGTTGTCAAAGACATTACCTGATGAATATGTAGCATGTTGTGGGGATTTAAATTTGAGGATTTTACGTTAAATCTTCAAAATTTATTCTAAACATATAATATAGTAATAGTTGTGTATGGAATAATAAATTTTAGTGATTACAGCTTTATGCGAACATATAAATTTATAAAATGAAATTACTTAAACCGAACTTATCCAGGAACTTTGATTATTTCAGGCTTCATTTCATTACATCATTTATACAGCTGCGTCTTCAGACATCAATTACAGAATGCTGCTGACCCGATCTCATAAGTTCTTTGTGTATAATGACAACAGTACTCGTCTTATTACAGTCTCTTGGGGCAGATGACATGTTACTTTAGTTTCTCTGGAATATTCGCGGCCTATTTAGCCTACTGGAATCTATTAGTCAAACAGTGATCGAGCCAATTACACATTTGCGAGAGCACTCCTTTTGATCGTATTTTGGTTAGCAGTCGGCTAAATGATGCAGAGGCCAACGCATTTCGCAGACTTAGCAAAATGGAACTAACCTATTAAGCGGCATCTGTTTCTTGAAAGATGTTATCTTCAGTCCGAAGACTGATTAGATGCAGCTCTCCAAGCTACTCTATCCTGGGCAAGCCTCTTCATCTGCTAATAACTACTACATCGATTTAAGCCGGTATCTCTTGGTCTCCTTCTTCACACTTCCCTCCAAGACTAGATCGACAATTGTATGATGCCTCAAATATGTCCTATCAACTGATCCCATGTTTTCGTCAAGTTATGCCACATATTCCTTTTATCCACTATTCTGTTAAGTAGTCCATCTTTAGTTTCGCGATCTACCCATATAATCTTCAGCATTCTTGTATTGGAGCAAATCTGAAAAGCTTCTGTTCTTTTCTTGTCTGAAATGCTTAACGTGAAAGTTTCATTTGCATGCAAGGCTACACCCCACAGAAATACACAGACGGAAAAGGACCACAGCAACAAGAAGGAGTTGTGCGACATAAACGAAAGTTTTTAGGCGTGTTTCTACATCTGAAAGACGAAATCTATACAAATTTCGCGCCAGTCGCATAAGAGTAGCGCTAGTGGCGAAACTATTAGAATGCTGATAACATTTTCTTTAAATACTCGTACACGGTGAAGCGTTCGTGAGTGTTAGTTACCTTTGAAACTTGGCATGGTTTGTTGATGTTAGTCAAGAACGCCCTTAAGGTGACAAAGACCGCTGTTATCAACACCTCGGTGAGTTTGAAAGAGGTTGTGTACAAGAGCTACGCGAAGCTGGATGATCCTTCTGAGATACTGAAGAAAGAATTGGCAGGCATGTAGCCACTGTACATGATTACTTGCTGCTGTGGTCACGAGAATGTACGATAAGAAGAAGGACGGGCTCGAGACGGCCAAGTGGCATTAGCGAGAAGGAAGACAATCGTGTTTGTCGTATGGCTCTGGCGCATTGTAATACATCTGCTGCAGCAATATGAGCAGCAGTTGGCAACGCAGTGACACAACGAACTGTTACAAATCGGTTAGTTGAAGGACAGCTGCGAGACAGACGACTTTAGCCTGCATTCCACTGACTGTAACCCAACACCATTTGCGACTTCAGTTGTACCAACGAGAGCTCACTGGAGTGGCTGGAGGCCTGTTGTGTTTTCTGATGAAAGCTGATGTTGCTTCAGTGCCAGTCATGACCGGGTGTTGTTTAGAAGAAGGCCAGTTGAGGACATGCGCCCAACCCGTTTATTTGCTAGACACACTGGACCTACACCAGGAGTTATAGTCACGGTTGAGATTTCGTATGGCAGCAGGAGCACTCTCGTAGTTATCACACGCACCCTGACGGCGAAATTGTACGTCGATCTGGTGATTCGACCTGTTGTGGTGCCGTTGATGACCAGCATTCCAGAGGCTTTGAAACAGGAGAAATCTCGCCCACATACCGCTATAATAACCCAACATGTTGCGTTGGCCTGCTCAGTCGCAAGATTTACCTCTAATCGTACACATATGCCACATCATTGGACGCAAATTCCAGCATAATCCACAAACCGCATTAACGGTCCCTGTCTTGGTAGACCAAGTGCAACAGGCATGGAACTTCATCCCACAAACTGACATACGGCACCTGCGCAGCACGATGGATACATGTTTGCATGCTTACATTCAACATTCTGGCGGTTACACCGGTTGTTACTGTACCAGCATTTCACATTTGCAATTAGCTCGCGCTTGAGTTAACCTCTGCTCTTGCCATGTTTATCCGTTAAAGACGTTACCTAGGCAAATATGTTCTCAAAGTTTCATTTACAATAACTATCTTTTGGTGTTTTGACTATTTTCCGTAAATGTATCTCCTAGTTGAGTCCATAGTCCATAGTTTATATCCTATCTACATCTTCAGTTATTTTACTGCCCAAATAGCAAAATTCTCTACTAATTTTAGCGGTGTGTTTCCATTCGTATGGTTTTGGCAAAACCCGAACGTATTCCGTGAGGAAAGCGTTTTTTCCAACAAAGCATAATGTTTCGCCTTAGAATATTCTCTACGCTCTTGCAAGGGGAGCAATGCTGGCGATGGAAGTCTTACTCCGATAGGAAGTACATTTGGCGTACCTTTGACATGGTTGCAAATGAAAATCCGAATGAGGCCACAACCTCAGGGATGGTGTTTCCAGGGCATCCAGCAGCCAGGGTGTTACAGTATGCAAATGCACTGATGCAGCACGTCGTGCCCATAGTGTTTGTGAATACCACCCTGGGGGCCAGTAATACATCTAAGGACACCGAATCATGTGACAAATCGAAGCATCCCAATCGCTGTGAGGGCAAAAGTGTTCTCTGTAACTGTATCTAATTGGGTATCTCGGAAGTTTAGGTAGTCCAGCTCCATCATGGTTACAATCCCCAAAGAACCATCGACGGTCTGAAAATTTGTTTAAACTACTCAATTTCAGCAGGTGCCTGATCGTCGCTAGTAAAGTTGTAACTACAAAAGTGTTCCTGTTGCAACTTAGCTCCAAACCTTAAGTAGGAATCGCTATGTGTAAGTCCATTGAGGGAAGCGGAGCTGCCTTTAGCAACACAAAAGTCCGTAACAGTAGCCGAGTATGAAATCGACGAGTCCAGCTAGACTGACGAAATGGAGTATATGCTGGGCTGCCGTCATAAAGAGAAATAACTCTAACCAGAACGAAAAGCCAAATTCGAATTACACTAGCGTATATTAGTCCAAAAGTAGCCCAGTATGGACTCACTCCTATAGGTCGAACGAAACTCAGTCCCTGAGCGCTGTACGGCAAATTCAGCAGAATGCTATAGACTGCCCCAGCGAAACAGGTTTACGGTTGCCATTGTTAGCGCCTCGATTCTCATACTATCTTTTGATTTCATCCCAGTTTCTTTGCCCGACGGGAACTGAAACTTAGGCTATCACTGCTACTGCTTAGTGATATTCTGTTAAGATTTCCATATTTCCTTTTACCTTTTCATTCTTCTTTTAATTTGCATTTAATGTTTACGCGATAGAAGGTGTTGTCTGTACAGATAGTATACTATGTAGTAGTTATGATTTGACGCGCGAAGAAACGGATTTCGAGGGGAGGTGTGACGTAGCATTGCGGCTAATACCGCAGCTGGAGTACTTTTGCTGTCGGACTATCGCATTATGTGTCTAATATTATGACTGCTTTCGGTTAGTCAAGCCACCTTCAGATCAGAGAATGTCCGTATCTGTTAATGTCCAAGCAATCTGTGTGCTACGCCGTGCCGGCTGATGTGGCCGAGCGGTTGTAGGCGCTTCAGCCTGGAACCGTGTGACCGCTACGGCCGCAGGTTCGAATCTTGCCTCGGTCATGGATGTGTGTGATGTCTTTAGGTTAATTAGGTTTAAGTAGTTCTAAGTTCTAGGGACTGATGACCTCTGACGTTAAGTCCCATAGTGCTCAGAGCCATTTTTTGCTACGTCGTAGAACAACATAGTCGATATACAGGGTGCCGCAAAACTGGTACTACAAAGCGTTTGAACTCCGTAGTACGGTGTGAATGTTATCCATTCTGCGTGAGCCAGTTCAGTCCCCTTCAAGCGACGTCCAGTGATTGTATCGTTGTCTTGAAAACCTTAGCATTCACTAGACACGATGTGAAATGGCTCTTCTGTCGTTTCGACCGCAACCCGTGTGATTATTTCTTACGGCAATTTACAGAAAGACTCATGTAGTCGAAAGTGATGCTCTTCAGAATGCAACACCGGAATTCAGTCCAAGTCTCTATACAACCGTTGCTGCGGAAGGAAATCACTCTGAAAACTTTGTATATCTCATTTTAGGTTGTCAGCTATAGCATAAATACAATAACAAAATCTATTGCCCCATAATATGTCATAGTAATCACAATTTTTGTCATGAATTTTGCGTCACCCTGTAGCATGCGTATTGCTTACACAAATTGACGAGTTACACCCTACCCGACATATTTTAATCTTCAGATGATTATATTAAATACAATGCGTATTGCTTATACAAATTACAAGTTGCTCTCTACCCGACGTATTTCAATCTTAAGATGGTTATATTAAATCCAACGTGTATTGCTCATACAAATTGACGAATTACTCTCTACCCGACATGTTTAAATCTCAAGATGATTATATTAAACCGAAATCGCTCGTAATGTTAGTCATAATAAAATTGGTAGAGATCATAAACCGTAGTATTAGCGATAGTGATACATTACTCCTGTTCTGCAAATCACTTTCTCCGATCGGCCAACCATAAATAGAAAATTCATTTAGTCAAATAATGATTTCCGTGGTACTTCATTGCCAGATTACGATACGAACACTACAGGATTTAACTGACAGCAATTAACGATGGAATACAAAATGTATTGTTTATTGTTGGAATTGCTTCTTCTCCAAAAACTAATTAAGACTTCACTTTCACTCTCAAAAATCTCTTACGGTGCAGCGTATTATGAATTTCTGTACACTGAAAATCGAGCGAGATGGCGCAGTGGTTACCACACTTGACCCGCATTCGTGAGGACGACGGTTCAGTCCCGCATCCGGCCATCCTCAGTGGGTTTTCCGTGATTTCCCTAAATCGCTCCAGGCAAATGACGGGATGGTTTCTTTGAAAAGGCCAACTTCCTTCCCCGTCCATCCCTAATCCGATGAGACTGATGACCTCGCAGTTTGGTCTCTTTCCCCTAACAACCAAACCCAACACTGAAACGTCAGGTATACTATAAACTAAAGAATAAGCACGAAAATGACGAAACACTCCGCATAACGTGACGTATGAGGATGTAAGATTCTCACACAATTGTAGAACGCTTGATAAGATGCCTCGTGAATTGTTTCTTTGGGAACAGGTCTTTAAAGACAGTCAATCCCTGTCTCGTTGCAAAGAGGTGAAGATGTGTTCAACTAAAAGCTGGATACGCTTCCTTTCAACCAACGTTTTGAGGCGAATTTTTTCTTCGGTTTTCGCTGCTATCCTATTCCAGTGCATCTCTTTAGGAAACATGTCCTTTATTGAACGAAAGCTGTTACTAGAACATCCACCTTGTATTGTAACCCCGTCATATCAACGTCACGTATTATAGACAGCGAACAGGACTAAGAGTTCAGCACCGGCTTATTCTGTAAATACGAAATCAGCCAGAGGTAGGTTTTCGTTCCGTCTTGTTAACTTCGACAAGATAGAATCGGTGGTACGTGGATGTTTAACGTCCCGCCGAAATAGATCGCCGTTAACGACAAAGCAGAAAACCAGATTAGACAAGGGTCGAGGATAGAGACCGAATTCTCTCTCTTCCATTTTCAAAAATCGAAGCACCCACCTTGGTATAATCCTTAATCGATTTGGTAAGACTAAAGAAAACCTAAAACCCTGTGGTAGGATGGGAATTTGAAAGAATGTGAGCCCATTGTAAAGACTGGGCCATCTCAGTGGCGACAGACTATTAATGCTGCTTCACCGAACAGAATGTTTGGTATGCTGTGCTTCGTTGCAGCTGTTCGCGTAAGTCCAATTAGAGTTAAACTGATTCGTTATTCATGCGGACAAGGAGGGCAGCTGGAGAAATACTAAAAGATACATCACCATATACGTTGTTTTATACTAAGCGAGGTTATCTGCCACTGTAGGCTATATTGACACGATTTCTACTCTTGGAATGTTACTCAATTTCATACACATCGCAATTGTAAAAAATAAAACAGGTGGGCCATCATACATTAAACAGAGATATAGAATAAATTTCTTTTATTTCCGTCTGTTGTCACAAAACTTCTTGGTCCTTAGTCTAAGGCTTGCGGTTACCAATGGCAGCTTTTGGATTTGTTTTATAATATGTCCTAGACCTGGAAGTGGTCCTTACTAACCGAAACCGTTTTCTAAGGACGAAAATTTTTGTGATCGTGACGGTAATAAGAGTTTATTCTAAATTCCTGAATCATTGTTTTAATCCGTGATTGTGTCACAGGTTATGTAAAGAGAGGCAGCTGATGAATAGGTGGCTAATTTGAGTCAGTGAGGCTGGAGACAAAAGAAAACCCTAATTTAGATCCGCCACATCGGTGAACAAAAGAGAGAACAGCGAATCGGTGAAGATAGTATTATCTCTTTATTAGTATCGCCATGATCTGTGGTAAATACAATGCAGTTTGGTTCTTACTGGAGCACCAGTCTACGTCGCTGACACTATTCTGCTTTCTGTGATCTGCATCTCATTATGTCACCTATTGACCCAAGGTTCTCCTTACCACTTACTATTCTTATGATCATCGCTGGCATGTAGGTTTCTTTTGCCAGACTGAGTATCTTTTTGGAATCGACGGAAGCTTCACAGATTAACAAAGCATATTGATTCACGACTGGAACTCCTCTCGTTGAAGATGGTGGGATAACAACGTCTTCACCGGTAAACGAGAGTCCCTGTTGCAATTTTTATTACATGTGCTTGTTAGAAAACCTACGTCAAACTTTAATCTTCCACAATTCATGCTGCTTGTTAGGATTGCAGGGAGTCGCATCAGACAATAACATCGTTACTACATTGTGTTAAAACGGAAACTTCGAAGGGCTGTATTCTGTCACTGATAGTTATCCATGCAGTACATGTTTCTGTCAGCTAAACGTATTTCGTATCACGCAACATAGCCCAGCTGGTTCTAAATGTCCAATTGCAACTGAGCACATCACCACTCTTAAACTTTACACAATACAGTAAATCTGCTTCTAACTACAAAGCGTCCCAATAGTAAACAAATTCACTCCGCAATAAAATTTAATATCCCTTATGTGATTACATTCCTAACTGTAACTCAACTGTAACAATGCAATATTTGGCCTTTATTAATGCACAATTTTCTAATAACAAAATATAACCCCAAAAGAAAACATCGCTGTTGTACAACCAACAATTAGTGTTCAGTGCAACTGTTCAAAACAAATACTAAAAAATTATAATTTTATAATAATGTGTATTCTAAATAATTCTAACTGTTGTCATACGTTGTACTGGCAAACCATAAAATGAGAACTATTATGCTAAAGAGCAGTTTTACAGAACAAAAAGTCAAAATACCCATTTGACAATTCCAAAGACAATACCACAACTAAAGATCGTATGTAAGTGGGTTGTATCTTAGTCCAGAATGTTTGGTTCGTAAGAACACAAGCTCCTTATAAACAATAGCCAGCAGTTAACTGAAGATGGCCTAATAAGCCGAAAACTAGTTCATAGAAATAAAAATCAGTAGAACAAAAAACCGCATAAGTGTTATCCGCCTAAGTGTTATTCAACACTCAATAAAAACACGTTCATTATGAACACCAGCGTACAGCCAGAACAGAAGTGAATTCTTGGTGGAGAGTACTGCTATTTATACAAACATCTAATATACCGGACATCTTATATTAATACAAAATTATAATACTGAAGAAAATAAAAACATTAGAATAATAAGATATTACAAAAACCTTTAAGAAATAATAAACACTACAAACAAATGACTGTTGGTCGCTGTGTTTGAACTGGTTACCCAAAGCGCGCCAGGTAGTAACGCTAACCACATTTTCCTTTCGTTGTCCTTTGTTGTATCTTGAATGCAAGGATTTCTTAAAATATTCTCTATTATATCAGAAAATGAAAACCTAATCATCACACAGAAAGTAAATCTAAGCTCTTCAGCGTCTTTGATAAATTGACTTTTCCCAGGAGTGAAGATAATACTGATTATAGAAGCACGACATATACCAAATATATCACTTGTACAGTGAACTGAGTTCTCATGGTGCAAAAATGTAACAACAACAGCAATATTACACTGGAGACCCAAAGAAACTAGTACACCTGCCTAATATCGTGTAGGGCCTCCTCGAGCGCAGAGAAGTGGCGCAAGCCGACGTCGCATGGACTGGATTAATATCTGAAGTATTACTGGAGTGAACTGACACCATGAATCCTGCAGGCCTGTCCAGATATCCGTAAGAGTACCTAGGGCGTGGAGATCTCTTCTGAACAGCAAATTGTAAGCATTCCACATATGCTCAATAATGTTCATGTCTAGGAAGTTTGGTGGCCATCGGAAGCGTTTAAACTCAGAAGAGTTTTCCTGGAGCCACTCTGTAACAATTCTGGACCTGTGGGGTGTCGCATTGTCCTGCTGAAAAAGTCCAACTCCGTCGGCATGCACAATGGACATGAATGGATGCAGGTGATCAGACAGGATGCTTAAGCATGTGTCACCAGTCAGAGACGTATCTAGACATATCAGGGGTCCCATATCACTCCAACCGCTCACGCCCCAAACCATGACGTGACGGTTTCAGCTATAGGTGTCGGGACTAGCGATATGGATGCAACACTGACGACTTTGGGTATGATTTAGCCGTTTATGTGTTTTGCTCTGTGATGTGTTTTCGTAATACCCAGAGAGTGCGAGTGGACACTGGCTATAACTTTTCGCAACAGTGACTGTCAGCCGCATGCCGTCGTTTTTAGTGGATCTGATACACGGTCGGTCCCTGGACCTCAGCTACAAGGATCCACTGTTGTTCGCCTAGCAGTAGACCACACCATGGTTAATTACAGAAGATCTGCAAGAGCTGTCAACAACTCTTTTGACGGACGCTATCTGATATTGTGCTGAGACAAATACCCCCATGACGTCAGTCAACACCCGGCACACAACGTTTTTCTACAACAACGTCAAACCGGAGTTCGCACTCGTTATTTTCCTAAATAATGGCTCCACCGTGGTTGTGTAAAGAGACACTTATTGTGGACAAACCTTTTACACAGATAGCTTAATGTCAGGTTATTTTTCTGTTAGTCATCATTTTTTATTTTGACCTATTCAACAAATCCGATGATCTGTCAGAATTCATTTCCGACTTCCAGGGTCTCCACTCTTTTCAGTAGAAGACGATGGAAAACCCTGATAAACTCTTTAGAAAAATCGACAGAAATTGTGGAGGCTTTTAATTTGCAGACGTTCTTTATTACCATTATGTTATGAAAATCTCTAAGTGTGTCAGTGATACTCTACCTGGGATCTGAGAATTTCTGGTGCGCTCTTAAGAAGCTTTGAAGTACCGGTACTTACTTTATCAGCAGTTGAGAGTTCGAGCCAGAATTCTATATAAACTGCGTTCATCAAAGTTATTGGGCTCAAGTAATCTAACTTTGGTGATCGGTATTTCTTTGATTCTAAACTATTAAACTCTCTTGGAAGATTGCAGGGAGTTGTCGGATGTTCCACGCCTCGTTGAATACGTCAACAAATTCGTCTTTTAGAGTGGGCCAATATATTAGATACAGTTTCGCTGGAAATATATCCGTAACTGTCGATTTTCCTCTCGGGTTTCCTCACTGTATTTTGTGTACTTCCTCTTCCGTGAATTCTTCAGCGATGGCGCTGTTCTCAATTTAATTTACGGAGGCCGTGGTATTTTGTAAAAATAAAGCTTCAGAGCTATTGACGGGTTTCACTTCCGCTTATTGCGCTATTCCATACCTTATTGGATTCTGTTGGGCTACGGTCTCCTTACTATCATTGGTTACATCTTATTTAGTTTTGTAGAGTTCTCGTAAACAACGACAATGCAATTCTTAAGTGGGCTTGGTATAGACATGTAGCTGAACTGTATCCCCAGTTTTGCTTTCAGATGCTCTAACCAAATCTGCAATATGTTGGCGTATTTTCTAGTATTTCTAACCGAAGGTTTTTATGTTCCTAACTCCATTTCTTTTAATTCGGTATCACTGAGTAAGATAGTATTTAGATTAGTGACCGGAAAAGTTTTCCTGCAATATTTCAGCAGAGGTGAAGTAAGTCGATGATGGTTGGGTAGTCTGAATGTATGCTAATTGGCTATCTTATCTGACATAAATTTATCAGAAACCCCACAAAATAATTAATTAGGTATCCAGTGACCACGAAATGAAATAAGAATCATAATCAATTCGATTTATTGCATTAAAGTGACCTGTACATCACCTGACAAACAATAGCAATTCTAAAGAAAGACTTTGGGAGTCTGTTTAAGTGGTCACGGCAAGATTCTAATAGTCACGTATCAGAATGATACAAGTGCATCTGCAAAGTTGTACCATGATTGTTGTGATTATAGCGCAAAAAAACCGGTTAGTGCTAGAGAGGAGAGTGCTTTTGGTCTGTGATTGGAGTTATATTGGTCATACTGATCTTAAAGCTAGTCTTCTGAGTGAAGCTCGAAGTAATTCAAAAGCTATAGATATTACGTTATGGTCCCCACGAATCATCTCACTGTCGAGGATCGAACTCACCATATCGATCTATAGGAGGGGGTTGAAGCGGCTGCAGAATCAGTCATTGGTAGTACAGCAGTGCCCTGCACCTGTGGCTAATTTCGAGCCAGACGAAAATATTTCTAAGTCCCTCAGCTCATCTGTTCAGGAATGGACAATGGCGGCAATGAAAGCTGACGGGGTAAAAGTCTGCTGGTGAAGGATCCCGATTGTAAAGACTCCAGGAGATGAACACTCCGGCAGGTGAAGTGATTTTTGAGTGACAGTTTACTCTAAGAAAAACCCAAATGTCTACATTTTGCTTCCAATGCTTCGTTCGGATTCGTTATATGATTCCCTAAAACATGCTGGTCCTGTTCCATGAGTTTTTCTTCTTGGAGTTAAACAGTGACATCCTCCTAATACTTCGTGCTAAGAAAAAAAAGGAACATTTCACTCTCTTTCCATTTCTTTCTATGGCCAAAGAAGAGAACCTCAGCCGTACAGTCGAGTTGCTCTCTAACTCAGAGTGGCCGATCGGTTCTGGGCGCTACAGTCTGGAACCGCGCGACCTCTACGGTCGCAGGTTCGAATCCTGCCTCGGGCATGGATGTGTGTGATTTCCTTAGGTTAGTTAGGTTTAAGTAGGTCTAAGTTCTAGGAGACTAGTGACCTCAGAAGTTAAGTCCCATAGTGCTCAGAGCCATTGGAATAATGTTTTGCTCTCTAATTTCCAGTTCATTTACATTAGCCACTTCTGTCAGTTCTTATATTGCATGCACATTGAGTTTTTTTGTCTTCCAAATTTAGTTGCATTTTATGCTAGAAAGATGTTCCGAACTGTGAGATCTCACTGCATTTTATAAATCCTATCTATGGCGTCCAGTGCACCCCAAAGAAAAATAGCCTTGCTGAAAACAGCATACCTCGTCTTTCCACCTTCAAGTCACAAAAACTGTCGCTGCTGCGATTTTGCGCCATGGGAGATAGTATCTATGATGCATGTGGGGCACACACCACCCAGCTGCAGAATCTCATTGGAAAGTCTTCTCAGCGACGTGTCATTGACCTACGTCTATTCTGGCATGTACTTCTGAGAATTCTCCTATCGCTAGCATCCCTGCCCAGCTATGTTACATAGCTGTTCGCTCGGGTGCTGGCTGGTCATCCCAGTACGCTTCCAAGTGACTTCTACTTGCAATTGGATGCTATTCTGCATTTTCGAGTTTACTCCTGGTCTCAGAAAATAGAGGACACAAGAGCTACAAAAAATGATAAAATGTGTGTTAAATCTTATGTGATTTAACAGTTAAGGTCATCAGTCCCTAAGCTTACACACTACTTAACCTAAATTATCCTAAGGACAAACACACACACCCATGCCCGAGGGAGGACTCGAACCTCCGCCGGGATCAACCGCACGGTCCATGACTGCAGCGCCTTAGACCGACCGGACAAGAGCTACAAACCCTATACCTTTACCAGCCTTTAAAGTAATCACCATTAGCTACAACAAACTTCCCACAACGGTTGTAATGCTGCTGAATACTATCAGTAAACACTTCTTGTGGAAGCCGGCCGGAGTGGCTGAGCGGTTCTAGGCGCTACAGTCTGGAGCCGCGTGACAGCTGCGGTCGCAGGTTCGAATCCTGCCTCGGGCATGGATGTGTGTGATGTTCTTAGGTTAGTTAGGTTTAAGTAGTTCTAAGTTCTAGGGGACTGATAACCTCAGAAGTTAAGTCCCATAGTGCTGAGAGCCATTTGAACCATTTGAACTTCTTGTGGAATCGCCCAGGGCATGGTTGTCATGCGTTTTTGAATATGCACAGTATTACAGAAGATGAGGCCTCGTAGTGCCAATACGATCCTGAGACTGCCTCCTTATGATATAAATTCGTGATTCATCAACTCTTTTTGTAAAATGGAGACTATCATGGCCGGAATTGTCACAGTTAATAAAACATTCCCTGACTATTATGCCGTGGTCGAAGGGATTTCACTTTGAAACCCCACGTTTCGTCTCCACCTGCAGATAACATTTTCAAGGGGGATCATAGCTTTGTTGAATGTCCGATTCACACCCTGGCTCGCTACTGACTCATAAGCCAGGATGTGAATCAGACATTCAACGAAGCTACGGTCCCATTGGAAAAATGTCCTCCGCAGATGGGGACGAAACGTCGGGTTTCAAAGTGAAATTCCTTCGACCATGGTGTAATAAACAGGAATATTTTATTAGCTGGGGATCAAGCCCTTGTCGTCTAAAAGGGCTATCAGCATCCTATTAATTTTATTACCTAACGTTTCTTTGGGAGGCTAGGAACGCCACGAACACCATGCCATTGAATGTCACTTGGTCTTCGGATAGTACTGTAATGATGCAAATATCCAATCACGCTTGACCAGGGTGCTTCGAGCGATTCCACAAGAAGCGTTTGTTGACAGTTTTCAACAGCTTTACAACAGAATTCAGAAGTGTGTAGTAAGTAATGGTGATTATTTTGAAGGCTAGACAATATATTTTATTCGTATCTCTTGTTTCCTTTATTTTCTGAGACCAGTTGCTGGATTTTTCAGACGTAGCTAGTATTCGTTAACAATGTAGGAGTGTTTGTCCCAGGTGAAATTGATTATTACTTTAAAACATTACTTCCAACATTGTGGTGTTCTAAACTGCTGATTGTATCAGCGGAATCACTAATAGCTTCGTCATTGTTCCCCAGCTGAAATGCTATTTTTCACAACAGCAAGTCGGAAATAGAGGCTGACATTTCGCAAAATTTATTTCAAAACGAAATTTTAATTTCGGACAGTCCCGCGTAATATGGTCGCTTTGGCTATATATGAAACACGCCAAAGAGTGCCCACAGATACGGTACATAACCCTGACAGTACCCTACGTTTATCACTGATGAAATTGGCTTCTTTGTTTCCAATTTTAGTGTTCGTACAGTGTTTGGAAAGGGAAAGGACCAGTAATCAGTCCATACCCAGTTTCGAATACCGCGAACATTACCATAAGCTTGTAAATTTTGTTTTCTAGCGTCTCTTGGAACTTCCTTTACTATATTAAACACTTACACATTAGTCAAGTTGCCTTCTACAGCACTGTCAGACGACGTGGCTACAAAATCGGAAGTTAGTGCCATTTCAAAGTTTCAGCAACACTTCCGAACAACACGTTCGTAATCTAGGACAGAATAAATTTAGTGATATACCGGATTGGTTAGTACTGAGTTCTATACAATCTACTTGATCTCCAGTAATTTTGAGATTGGTAGCTGCTGAGTTCTGGATTTTTAAAGCTATTGGCCGCTCGTTATTGTTTAAAAATTGAAGCTTGACTGTGTGCTTTTATTGGTATGTTACTATTGCAGTGAAACTTTTCCTGTACACTTCGTTTTAGCTCTGTGGTCTCTGTGCCTCCTTTCACTGGTGCCTAATGGATCGTGGGAAGTTAACTTGCAGTTTTGGAACTGATCGGTGGCTCAGAGAGTTTGAAATAAGCAGGCAGTGGATGGTGAGGCTAGAACGGGCAGGAGGGGTGCAGCGGAAGGGTATCACGCAAGTGATCTCGCGCATAATGCGTCCTTCACCCGCTAGTTCTGTTTCTGCGGAAATCGGCTTGGCACTTCATTGGGTAGTGGCAATTACACTGCTGTATCGACAGTGTCCTCCTACGGCCTTCAGTGGATTTGCACTTCCCTGATTATCCAAGCTGTGCGGACCTGCGAAAGTTTTGCCCTCATTGTTTCCCCGTACGAAAGGAGAATTACTGGAAGTTGTTGCGGCCAGTATTGCTCGCGCTCTGATATCCGTGCCTCTGCCTTTTGGATCACTGAAACATTTTATTTATTATTATTGATCTTGGCCTCAACCGTGTTGTACTTTTGCATTTATTTCATTGGTAGAAATTTTGAGTGTAAACTAGTTACTGTTCCTGCGTTGCCCGATAAAGTGTACCACTGAGAGTTTTATTTGCTGAGGATTACCAGGCCACAAGCCGTGTAGCACTTTCAAATTCGGTGCTCTTTTGGTGAAACTTACTTTCGCCTCACGTGTATGGCGGTTAGCTGTTTGAGCTTTGGTGAATGATGAAGTTCTTTACAGAGTTTATAACCTTGGTCATGAGCAGTGTAGCATAATTCCTGTTCCCTTAGATTGAGATTTTTTTACATTTTGTAGGGTTTGTAATTTTACCTTTTCATTATTTTAAGGGGAATTCCCTGTATTAATACGTGTGTTTTGAAACTAGGTTCTAGACAGCTGTCACACCTAGAAACTGAGTCCAGGAAACAGTGTTTTTAACGTCTAGTCACTAAGTATCCCTCGGAGGGATAAGGTTAATCGTTTATTTGTTCTATATACTTGTTCAAGTAGGCACCTGTCTGTGCAATTTGTTGCCTAAACTGTGTGGTGATACGTGGGGGCTTTCTCGAGATGTATCGATATCACTATTCTTATGATCTTTGACTAACATGTTGACGTTGGAGGGTTGCGCCCTCTAGTGTGGCGGCTTCGTGCAAGGAGGCCGGTTTGTTGGGCAGTATGAGCCGAGGAACGAAGCTGTAACGACCTTTCCGTGGGAGCTCTTTGCCGTGGTGTTAGCTGTTGGCACGCGATCAGTATTGCGGTCATGTTAGCCGTGTATGTTACCGTGTACAGGAGTAGCATGTGCCGCGATATTTCAGAAGGGCGCCTAGCTGTCAGGGCAGTCTTCACTGTCATTTTGGTCTGTCTTCCCTGTGTCTGTTGGTAACGGACGCCCATTGTCTACGAGTACATGGTATTCGAATGGCAATTTGATTGTAAGATCTGGTAGACATTGCAGACTGATTAATTGGCAGATATTATAATTTGTTTTATGTGTTAACCTCATGTATCCATGGTACTTGTGAACCTTTAGTCAGTGTAAAGCACCGTGTTCCAGAAGAAGGTTTATTTGGAAGGTTGGCGATGTGCATTAGTATATGCGTTACCTTTTCTTGTCCACTTCCCACTAATTCTTCTGATTTCTGAAGTAAATGATTGATCATGCAATATTCAATTGGAGGTGCAGTGAGATGTTTGGTATTACCAGTTACCACAGATGAATTGTTCATGTCGCTGTTGCTGCTTTACGGTCCTATTTATAATTTCCTTTTGTTGTTCTAGTTTCCTCGAAGCTAATGCTACATCTGTTCTGTTTAAGTGGCTCAGATAAATTTTAATCTGTTCCAGGACGCATTTGTTCCCTCTGCGCCTTATAGCCCAACATGTGTACGAATGAGCTTTGAATGTCATGCGAGTCTTTTTGTCTGCTTCAGTCGTCTGCTAAAAAGAAAAAATCTGATATTACCATTTTATTGCTAAAATAATTTTCTTAAATATTTGTAGCTGGTTTTTTAAATCTTTTTCTTAACTTATTAACAAGCTGTAGAGTTATTATATTTTTTGGTAAGAGCTCAGATTAATTAAATCTGACCTAAGAGCTATTTAATTGATGCATGGCTGTGTGTTGGAATTCTATTTAAAATTATTTGTGCTGCAGGGAACTGTCATTCATAATCCCCTGTATTCCACTTACGGCCCATCGGATTGCCTATCCAGCTGTTTACGTCATCTGGAGTGCATGCACTCGGTAGCTCTCGCAGCTGTCTCTTATTCGCGCTGTTTACTCCAACCGCAGCCGCACTATTTAATACTCCTGTTCGAGTTAAACTTGGAATTAACCTGATTTTGTTTTGGCCTTCACCTTAAGCAAATTTTGATGTGCGTTGGGATCCCAACATATGCCTTAATCTGTTGTAGCTAAAATTTCCTCGTGTGATTAGAAAATGCGTTAAAAATCTCTAACTGATGTGTGTTTCTAGGTTCAAAATTATCTTTCCTAGATATTGGTGTTAAAATTGTTTTTCATTGGTTTAAATACGGTTTTAGGTTTTTTTTTTGTCAGTGAAGTCTAAATCACGTTTTATTCTCCCCATTGGTAACGAAGACCATTCTGATGTGTTCTAGAACTGTTGTTCAGATTTACGTCTTCCATTATTACGACCTTACTCTTATTTCATTCTTTGTCGTTTACAGGGCGTGCCTTGCCTTAAAGAATATTAAGTCATGTTGGGTTAAAGTTAACTTTAAATTTTATGTAAATTACTTAAACTGGCGTTGAATTTTTAATGATTCTCTTTGCTTGGTCTTTTAATGAATTAAAAAAGCTTAGTTGGTTGCTGTGTGATTCAAACTGTGCAGTGAATGATGTGTGTAAAATCCCCTTCCCGGGTTTCTTGCCTGGCTAAATTATGTCGCCGTAATTATCACCATTTCATTTGGAAAGGCGCTGATTAACATATTTTATACTCTCCTACCTACCATTTAAGACCTGTTTTCTCAAGGCAGCTTTTTTGTGAGTAGTATTTATTTATTGAAGAATTTTTTGGGGGGATTGTTGCCGCTATCTCTTAAGAAGATGGGCATTGCTGTTAGTGTAATTTGTGTTTCTCTATCCTATCTCACAAATATGGTGTCTGTTAGCAACGCCTCCTAACCTTGTGAAGCGCTAGCTCGTCATTTCCACCGCTGCCGGCCGCGATGTTCTGATGCTGTTGTGCCCCTGCACGTGGCTCCCAGCTGTGTTCGAGACATGTCCGCTGTTGCTATAGTGCAACTGTTCACCTTGGCTGCTTGCTTTCCTTTAGCTTCGCCTTTCCCTTCTTAAGGCTATGATGCACTTCCTTTAACGTCTAAATAGTCTGCTCGAAGGACTAGAAGTGAGCCGTATTGTAATTCTGAGGTAGGTTCTTTGCCTGTTCAAATATTTGCGTATATACTTGGTGTGATGAGGAAAATGTCAATGTAATTTCCGTCCTGACTGCTACCTCCTTAGATTTCTATTTTCATTGCTTGAAATTAATTTGCCATTGTGTCAGTTCTATGGATGTAAGAAAATTTGTCAAATTTGCCATGCTTTGATGCTTATTCTAAAGTAAAAAGTTCTTGACTTAATAAATGTGACTGTTTCAGAAGATTGTGTGACTTCCCTTTTACTTACTTAGTGTTTAAGAGAGGTCATGATTAATTTTCATTTGTTGCTGGCAGTGATTCCTTGGGGTAGCAAGAATTGAAAGTTTAGTCATGCCAATTAAAGGTTAAAATTTAAAAAGCTTATTTTCATTTAACAACCCCTTATGTTCAGAGATATTGGGTGATTATTGTACTTTATTTTGTGTTGCCAAGTGTATTGTAAATAATTGTGATCATTCAAAGGACAAATGATGCAAGAATTGTGCATCCTTCCTTCCATGTGATTCATTTGCTATCCCAACCTGAATCTAGATGTTACATATGCTACACAAATAGTGATGTTGCAGGTAAACAACATTTAAAGCAAACGATCACCAGCAGAAAACGACCACGAAAGAAGCGCACCTGACAATTGAACTAGAGCAGCAGGTAAACAACAGTTAAGGGCCTTTTGCCAACTAGCTGTGACTGCCTAATGGAGGCAACCATTGAACTAAACTACATGTACCACTGCTTATGGCAATAAAGCGCTGCTTTGGGCCGTATCATATTTTTCGTCGCTTGTCTGCCGTCACATACGGAGCTGAGAATTATGACCTTTCGTCAAGAAGACAGAGGCACAGAGGCATCGTCCATGCCCTCCGTAGATACAGCCCTGAGGCGAGATCGATAACGGGAGGTTCAAACAAACTGAAGGCCCACTCAACGGCCGTGAAGCTTCAACACAAGGGGCTACCTTCGATGTAGCAACTCTACCAGGAAGTAAGGAATCGCCAGCGCCACCATACAAAGGACCATTGACAAGTTTTAGATCCAGGAAGATGTAATCATCAGTAATGACAATTTCCGAGACGGGGGGCATCTCTTTCCCCTTGCGTAAGGGAACAACGCCGTTAACTGCAGTGTGTACATTGTAGTTTGGTAATTAGCGTCTTCGGGTGGTGTGCTCTAGGTCGACATTTCAAACCTGGCCACCACCAATTGTTTGACATGCAATATTTCTGTTTCTCGAAGGTTTTTCACTCATCTTATGCTTGTAATGGTTGTAGTTTCTGGAATATTCTATGTTTATGTGAATACAAGCATTCTGCATTGTTCGATGTTTGTACAAATAGCTGCACTCTTTCCCCAGGAGGTAAGATTTTTTGTGGTTGTACGCTGGTGTCACTAATAAACATGCATTAACTGTTAAGTGTACGCATAGTTAACCAGATGAAGTTTTAACCCAAACAATATACTTAGCCTCCTACATTATCGTAGTTCAGTTACAAGAAAGGCTCACTAAATGTTTATAGCCCCTTGTAATAGCACTATAATTATAGAAGCACTGGTGTAAACTTCGTTTTGGAAATGCAATGAAAAGCTATTCTACTGCTATTATCACTGCGATTGCTGTGTTCGGTTGCGGGCTGAGTTGGCATCCCTTCGCTCCCAGCTTCAGGTAGTGTTGGCTTCGGTCACACAGCTAGAGACTTTTGCCAATGGGCCTCACTGTGGGGGTCTGGATGGGGGATTGTCGGGGATGGCCAGCTCGTCCCAGGCATCCCCCGATAGGACTACGACTGTGGCTGCCCAGGATACTGCCCACATTGAGGCTCACCCCTCACCCGTGGTAGAGTGGGAGGTCGTCTAGAGGTGTGGCAGTGGGCGAAAGACATTCCAGAGGGCAGAACGGAAGGCCTCTCCAGTTTGTCTGACGAACCGGTTTCAGGCTCTGTCTCCGGCTGATATCTTCGGCCGGATATGGCTGCTTGTCCTGTTCCGAGGTAGCCCCTCAGCCTGCAAGATCCGGTCGGTCGCAGAGGGTGGGCTGACTGGTAGTTGCGAGCTCCAACGTCAGGCGCGTAATGGGACCCCTCAGGGACATGGCTGCAAGGGAGGGGAAGAAAACCAATGTGCACTCCGTGTGTATAACGGGGGGAGTCATTCCAGATGTGGAAAGGGTCCTTCCGGATGCCATGAACGGTACAGGGTGCATCCATCTGCAGGTGGTTGCTCATGTCGGCACCAATGATGTGTGTCGCTATGGATCGGAGGAAATCCTCTCTGGCTTCCGGGGGCTATATGATTTGGTGAAGACTGCCAGTCCCGCTTGCGGGATGAAATAAGAGCTCACCATCTGCAGCATCGTGACGGGACTGACTGCGGACCTTTCGTACAGAGCCAAGTGGAGGGTGTGAATCAGAGGCTGAGACGGTTCTGCGACCGTGTGGGCTGCAGATTCCTCAACTTGCGCCATAGGGTGGTGGGGTTTCGGTTTCCGCTAGATAGGTCAGGAGTCCACTACACACAGCAGGCGGCTACACGGGTAGCAACGGTTGTGTGGCATGGACTGGGCGGATTTTTAAGTTAGATGGCCTCTGGCAAGTACAAAAAGGGCAACAGCCTCAAAGGGTGCAGGGCAAAGTCAGGACATGCAGGGACCAAGCAGCAATCGGTATTGTAATTGTAAACTGTCGAAACTGCGTTGGTAAAGTACCGGAACTTCAAGCGCTGATAGAAAGCACCGAAGCTGAAATCGTTATAGGTACGGAAAGTTGGCTCAAGAGATAAATTCTGCCGAAATTTTTATAAAGGCGCAGACGGTGTTGAGAAAGGATAGATTGCATGCAACCGGTGGTGGCGTGTCTGTCGCTGTTAGTAGTAGTTTATCCTGTAGTGAAATAGAAATGGGTAGTTCCTGTGAATTATTATGGGTGGAGGTTATACTCAACAACCGAGCTAGGTTAATAATTGGCTCCTTTTACGGAACTCCCGACTCAGCAGCTTTAGTGGCAGAACAATGGAGAGATTATCTGGAATACATTTCACATAAATTTTCTCAGCATGTTACGGTCTTAGGTGGAGATTTCTATTTATCAGATATAGACTAGGACACTCAGTTGTTTAGGATGGGTGGTAGGGACAGAGCATCGAGTGGCATTATACTGAGTGCACATCCGAAAATTACCTCGAGCAATTAAACAGAGAACCGACTCGTGGAGATAACATCTTGAACCTACTGATAACAAACAGACCCGAACCTCTCGACTCTGTAAGCGCAGAACAGGGAGTCAGTGATCATAAGGCCGTTGCAGCATCCCTGAATATAGAAGTAAATAGGAATATAAAAAAGGGAGGAACGTTTATCTGTTTAGCAAGAGTAATAGGAGGCAGATTTCAGACTACCTAACAGATCAAAACAATAATTTCTGTTCCGACACTGACAATGTTGAGTGTTTATGGAAAAAGTTCAAGGCAATAGTAAAATGCGTTTTAGACAGGTACGTGCCGAGTAAAACTGTGAGGGACGGGAAAACCCCACCGTGGTTCAACAACAAAGTTAGGAAGCTACTGCGAAAGCAAAGAGAGCTTCTCTGCAAATTTAAACGCAGCCAAAACCTCTCAGACCAACAGAAGCTAAATGATGTCAAAGTTAGCGTAAGGAGGGCTATGCGTGAAGCGTTCAGTGAATTCGATAGTAAAATTTTATGTACTGACTTGAGAGAAAATCCTAGGAAGGTCTGGTCTTACGTTAAATCAGTAAGTGGATCGAAACAGCATATCCAGACACTCTGGGATGATAACGGCATTGAAACAGAGGATGACACGCGTAAAGCTGAAATACTAAACACCTTTTTCCAAAGCTGTTTCACAGAGGAAGACCGCACTGCAGTTCCTTCTCTAAATCCTCGAACGAACGAAAAAATGGCTGACATCGAAATAAGCGTCCAAAGAATAGAAAAGCAACTGAAATCACTCAACAGAGAAAAGTCTACTGGACCTGACGGGATACCAATTCTATTCTACACAGAGTACGCGAAAGAACTTGTTCCCCTTCTAACAGCCGTGAACCGAAAGTCTCTAGAGGAACGGAAGGTTCCAAATGATTGGAAAAGAGCACAGGTAGTTCCAGTTTTCAAGAAGGGTCGTCGAGCAGATGCGCAAAGCTATAGGCCTATATCTCTGACATCGATCTGTTGTAGAATTTTAGAACATGGTTTTTGCTGGCGTATCATGTCATTTCTGGAAACCCAGAATCTACTCTGTAGGAATCAACAGGGATTCCGGAAACAGCGATCGTGTGAGACCCAACTCGCTTTACTTGGTCATGATACTTGGACAATATTAGATACAGGCTCCCAGTTAGATGCCATTTCCCTTGACTTCCGGAAGGCGTTTGATACATTTCCGCACTGTCGCCTGATAAACGAAGTAAGAGCCTACGGAATATCAGACCAGCTGTGTGCCTGCATTGAAGAGTTTTTAGCAAACAGAACACAGCATGTTGTTCTCAATGGAGAGACGTCTACAGACGTTAATGTAACCTATGGCTTGCCACAGGGGTGTGTTATGGGACCACTGCTTTTTACAATATACACTCCTGGAAATGGAAAAAAGAACACATTGACACCGGTGTGTCAGACCCACCATACTTGCTCCGGACACTGAGAGAGGGCTGTACAAGCAATGATCATACGCACGGCACAGCGGACACACCAGGAACCGCGGTGTTGGCCGTCGAATGGCGCTAGCTGCGCAGCATTTGTGCACCGCCGCCGTCAGTGTCAGCCAGTTTACCGTGGCATACGGAGCTCCATCGCAATCTTTAACACTGGTAGCATGCCGCGACAGCGTGGACGTGAACCGTATGTGCAGTTGACGGACTTTGAGCGAGGGCGTATAGTGGGCATGCGGGAGGCCGGGTGGACGTACCGCCGAATTGCTCAACACGTGGGGCGTGAGGTCTCCACAGTACATCGATGTTGTCGCCAGTGGTCGGCGGAAGGTGCACGTGCCCGTCGACCTGGGACCGGACCGCAGCGACGCACGGATGCACGCCAAGACCGTAGGATCCTACGCAGTGCCGTAGGGGACCGCACCGCCACTTCCCAGCAAATTAGGGACACTGTTGCTCCTGGGGTATCGGCGAGGACCATTCGCAACCGTCTCCATGAAGCTGGGCTACGGTCCCGCACACCGTTAGGCCGTCTTCCGCTCACGCCCCAACATCGTGCAGCCCGCCTCCAGTGGTGTCGCGACAGGCGTGAATGGAGGGACGAATGGAGACGTGTCGTCTTCAGCGATGAGAGTCGCTTCTGCCTTGGTGCCAATGATGGTCGTATGCGTGTTTGGCGCCGTGCAGGTGAGCGCCACAATCAGGACTGCATACGACCGAGGCACACAGGGCCAACACCCGGCATCATAGTGTGGGGAGCGATCTCCTACACTGGCCGTACACCACTGGTGATCGTCGAGGGGACACTGAATAGTGCACGGTACATCCAAACCGTCATCGAACCCATCGTTCTACCATTCCTAGACCGGCAAGGGAACTTGCTGTTCCAACAGGACAATGCACGTCCGCATGTATCCCTTGCCACCCAACGTGCTCTAGAAGGTGTAAGTCAACTACCCTGACCAGCAAGATCTCCGGATCCGTCCCCCATTGAGCATGTTTGGGACTGGATGAAGCGTCGTCTCACGCGGTCTGCACGTCCAGCACGAACGCTGGTCCAACTGAGGCGCCAGGTGGAAATGGCATGGCAAGCCGTTCCACAGGACTACATCCAGCATCTCTACGATCGTCTCCATGGGAGAATAGCAGCCTGCATTGCTGCGAAAGGTGGATATACACTGTACTAGTGCCGACATTGTGCATGCTCTGTTGCCTGTGTCTATGTGCCTGTGGTTCTGCCAGTGTGATCATGTGATGTATCTGACCCCAGGAATGTGTTACTAAAGTTTCCCCTTCCTGGGACAATGAATTCACGGTGTCCTTATTTCAATTTCCGGGAGTGTATATAAATGACATAGTAGATGGTGTCGGAAGTTCCATGCGGCTTTTCGCGGATGATGCTGTAGTATACAGAGAAGTAGCAGCATTAGAAAATTGTAGCGAAATGCAGGAAGATCTGCAGCGGATAGGCACTTGGTGCAGGGAGGGGCAACTGACGCTTAACACAGTCAAATGTAACGTATTGCGAATACATAGAAAGAAGGATCCTTTATTGTATGATTATATGATAGCGGAACAAACACTGGTTGCACTTACTTCTGTAAAATATCTGGGAGTATGCGTACGGAACGATTTGAAGTGTAATGATCATATAAAAATACGAGTAATTGTTAGTAAGGCCAGTGACAGGTTGAGATTCATTGGGAGCGTCCTTAGAAAATGTAGTCCATCAACAAAGGAGGTGGCTTACAAAACACTCGTTCGACCTATACTTGAGTATTGCTCATCATTGTGGGGTCCGTACCAGGTCGGGTTGACAGAGGAGATAGAGACGATCCAAATAAGAGCGGCGCGTTTTGTCACAGGGTTATTTTGTAATCGTGATAGCGTTACGGAGATGTTTAGCAAACTCAAGTGGCAAACTCTGCAAGAGAGGCGCTCTGCATCGCGGTGTAGCTTGCTGTCCAGGTTTCGAAAGGCTGCGTTTCTGGATGAGGTATCGAATATATTGCTTCCTCCTACTCACGAGGAGATCACGAATGTAAAATTAGATAGACTCGAGCGAGCACGGAGGTTATCCGGCAGTCGTTCTTCCCGCGAACCATACACGACTACAACAGGAAAGTGAGGTAATGACAGTGGCACGTAAACTGCCCTCCGCCACACACCGCTGGGTGGCTTTCGGAGTATAAATGTAGATGTAGATGTAGATGGAAGATACTGTTGCAACGGCGTTTCACTCCCCGAAGTATTTAGAACATAATTTATCAATGTTTCAAAAAAAGTAATTATTGACTTAAACGAACAATCTTTATTTGCGAATAATTTGAGGATAACAACCGAGAAAACAGTCTATAATGGAACATTCTTGATGTTGCTAGGGTTTAAGATGTGCGTTGTTATGCTAACGAAAGATTCTTATATGAATAGTACATGTACTACAGAAGGTAAGAATATGAAATCTCACCACGATGCGAATGAAGAGAGACTAAGGAGGGCTTTGTTTTGTTTGTTATTAGAAAACAGCGCACATGTCTTTTAAAATATGAAGCTACATTCAATGTATCGCATAGCGCCTGATACTCATACGATATTCCAAGGCAACCGGGCTACTGACCTGTCAACACACCGCAGAGACGCCAAGGGCAGCCTGACGTCATACACCTGGGCGTTGACTCGTGTACTGGAACTCGCACCAGGAATGGCATGTTGCTTACCTTCCGGATTTTTAAACGCCAGTCAGATAATACTGACGGCGATAAATGAATCCCTTCCAGGTACGGAATTAAAGTCAGCGAAAGAGATTACTACCTTTACCGTCATCTGAGGCGTGTAATGCGAAATCACGTATTTTGTCCAGAGAGAGCTTATTTGCACCGGCAGGCACCCCTAGAGGTGTGTTTCTACTACGTAAAAGAACTGTTTCTGCTATTTAGTTAATATGTCATTGCCAGGAGATCCTATAATCCGGATGCCTGTACACACTGTTGCTCGATTAGCACCACGCAGGTGGCACGTATAGGGTATTTTAAGGTTAAACCTTCCACCCTTAAGATGTATAATGCCTACTGATCTACACAGATGTACTGCCATTATGAGGGAATTCCACAAGAGCTCCAGGAATTCTAACCTACCTGTGCATAGCGACCTGCCAGTTTTAAATTGTATGAGCCTGAAATCACTTCATCCAACTCTGTGAGATGCTGCTGACATGGTGGCTAAGGATTTCAAACCCCTTGAAGAATGGAAATGTCGGTGGTTCAAAACGGTTCAAATGGCTCTGAGCACTATGGGACTTACCTTCTGAGGTTATCAGTCCCCTAAAACTTGGAACTACTTAAACCTTACTAACCTAAGGGCATCACACACATCAATGCCCGAGGCAGGATTCGAACCTGCGACTGTAGCGGTCGCGCGGTTCCAGACTGTAGCGCCTAGAACCTCTCGGCCACCACGGAAGGCAATGTCGGTGGGAATCAGTGACAGATGTGCGCCTGCATAACATCCTCTCAGTTACTAAACTTCCAAGTGGATTCGACCTACCAAGCAAGACCTGGACTATTCTCAACAGAATCGGTACCGGCCATGGCCGATGAAGGGGTGCCCTCTTTAAGTGTAAGAAGCTGCCTAATCCAACCTGTGACTGCGGCGATCCATACCAGACTGTTCACCATATTGTCAGTGAATGCAGGATTCGAGCCTATCACGGTGACGAAGAGTACTTCCTGCTAGCAACTCGAGATGGAGTGCGCTGGATTGAAGGACTGGATATTCAGTTGTAAAGCCAAACTCAAGTTTCTTGTGTGTAAATATGTACATATGTATATGTAATTTAATTTTATGATATGCCTGTATTATCCATGCACTAATTAAATAAAACTACGTAAAATCTCAGGGAATCTACCGACCTGTTGTCGTCTAGATAACTGCGTTATTTGTTAATAAATGTGTTTACTGCTTTCAAAAGCTTTCTGTTAGTACTGTAAGATAAATACAGGGATCAAAATTCATTGACTTAGCACAGAGGTAGATCAAAAATTCTTTATTTATGGACGATGTAATTTATTGCAACGGCGTAAAATCAAGCGCCGGCACGCCAGTCGGGAACGATAGATCAGAGATGTCTGTGAGATGTCAGAGAAGATGTCAGCCAATCACACGCTGACCGGACCTCCCTCCAGGATGACAACGTGATTGCAGCGGCCTCTATGTGAAGAGTACATAATCGCTGTGATCGACTGGTGACGGCTCAGTTGAAGAGCAGCTTCAAGATTAGACACTTCTATAGCAGCGTGAACTCTTGTTATTTCGCTTGTACTGTCTCTGTAGCACAAACTTGCGGTTGTTTGTACTGAAGAAGATTGTTTATTTTGTACGTTGCACTTTGCTTCGACACTTCCGTGATTATCAAAGTTTTGTCATCTACTTTTTTGCCATTAAACTCGTTAATACGGTATGTTTGAATGTTTGTCTAGTGAACCAAGTATGCAGGTTTCCTAGACACGACATTTATATTGTATTTATGATAATAGTGTCTACCACATACTACGTTTGCTTGTGTGACCATATTTCACAGCAACTGTTAACGTCTGCTATTATAAAGTCATCTCAAGACATATAACCTATAATAACATATCTAATATACAGTTTTATCACTTCACGAAAATGATGTAGTGTTCGCGTAACATGAAGCTGTGATTACTTTTATGAGACTGATGACGGTGAGTCGACCGAAACTGAATGTGTAAATGAACATGCACGAGCAGTGGGGCACACCCTCCTGAAAACATAGTTTTCAAAGACTTTTAAGCATTTTTTTGGAATGTAGTGCTTAACAACATAACTGTAGTTTCAGTTCAATTTGAGGAATAGTTTTATTTCGAGCGTCAGTTTAAAGTACGCCTGCTGTGTACATATCGTCCTAACCGATGAGTTAGAATTTCGTTCATTGGCAGCGTAGTTTCATCGAAAGAGTTTGGAAGATCAGAAGAAATCTGCCTCACGATTTATCAAATTTTTTATGTAGTCGATTAATTTCAGTCAAGTCTAGCTTTCTCCTGCAGCTGTTGCGAGTGAAACTGTCTCGAACAACCGGCCGCGGTGGCCTCCTGGTTCTAGGCGCGCAGTCCGGAACCGCGCGACTGCTACGGTCGCAGGTTCGAATCCTGCCTCGGGCATGGATGTGTGTGATGTCCTTAGGTTAGTTAGGTTTAAGTAGTTCTAAGTTCTAGGGGACTGATGACCACAGCTGTTAAGTCCCATAGTGCTCAGAGCCATTTGAACCATTTTTGGCTCGAACATTTCAGTCACGATGGAAAACTACGAATGCTCATTGTTCAGTGGACGACTGGCGATTGGAGGTGTACAAAACAACAGCTGTCTTACGCTCATCTTTAGCAGGTGATCGTACTCAAATTCTAATTTATATATGACACACACAGTGGTTACAGTTATTACAAGCCACAACACAAGTTGGGAAACGAGGCCAAATTTCTAGTAATTTACTGTCGAGTTGAGATTTTCACAAATGTTTTATTTGTATCTTACAGAAACTAGCAGTACCACAATAACAGCCTTTTAAACACGCCGCTAACGGCAATCAAGTAATTTATAGTAATACAACGATTACATAAAAATTAAAAAAAAACACGGAAGCTAGCAGTACTGCAATAAACTACCTTTTAAAACACGCCGATAACACCAATCAAAGTAATTTATAGCAATACAACAATTTAAAAAAATTTAAAAAACATTAGTAAACGGCTAATAAAGTAAGTACAGAACTTTCTGAATAAAGTACGGTGAGGTAGTGAAGCTACCAGCACCGCCATTAAAAAAAATTAAACAGGTCTCAGCAAACACAGGATTAATGGCAATAAAAGGAATTTGCAAATTTGGATTAATTAAAAAAAATAAACAAAAGTGTCCTGGAATATCATTAGAACATAAATGACGGACCCGTGTAAGGCGGCCACAAATCACTCACTCAGGGATGCTCAGGCTAGACAGAATACTGACCAATTTAAATACGCCTGTAAACACAATTGCCGCTCTCAGACTGGTCACTGCACCGACTTTTAGTCAGCGAAAACTTGTTTCAAGAAGGCTTAACATGCTGACAGAATTAGAGCTAACCTCGTGCAAGGAAACATTACACCACACAGTCCTGAATGAGCGACCACATGATCAACCAACAAGAAGCATGAATTTACTCATAACACAAGACAGAGTAGCTAAACAATTAAACTGCCAAAACTACACCTCCCATCGGACAGTAACGAGAGGAGGAGGAAAGATCACTGTCTTCAATTACATCGGTGCCAGCGACAGGATACCCGGTCGCCGGAGGCCACAAGGCAGAACAGACGCTGGTTACACAAAATTATTACTTAATGATTAAACTTTCTACGAACTTAACCTGCAATTATGCTCGAACAGGCAGTACACGACCTCCGATGGCAAGGATCCACACATCCGACCCCACACGCGTCGCCAGCGTACCCAACACGCCACGGTCACGCGACAACACGCTCTGTCACTCGAGTTCACGTCTTCTCTGCAACGTTGACGGGTAGTGACCGCTCCTTCATGTTAGGTGTCTCCTTTTAAACTCCAGTGTTGAAACGGAGGATTCAAAGAAGCTTGTTAACGTCCCACCAAGGCGAAATGAACAGCAGTTACTCGTGGGGTGATTCTGTATACAACCAACACGCGGGGAGATCTTCCGTCAACTCGACTCGCTCGTTACACACAACCGACATACATCACGTGGCGACTCGGTACAATCGACCACGACTGCTTCGTGCTGGAGAGCCACACTGCCCTCCTGTGTCCACCCCACACTCTGCGCACAACACCCCTACTTCCGCGCCACCACACGAGATTACAACCGGTCGAAGATATCACTTCCTCCACAGCAGATTCCCGGAAGCAAAATCGCGGATATCGATAGCAGAGGGAAAAGACAACCAAGCAGCCACTTAATGACAGGGGAAGAAAAGGAAAACCAATGCTATCTAAACACAAGGTGTAGCACGAATCGACACACGGCTCAATACAGTAAATATTCGATATTTCTTTCAGCAACATTATTAGACTCAGAGTTTTCTTGGTATCTGACGCTGAAAAGGGTGAACCGGTGACTGTTGTTCAGCGTGCTGCCACCACATTCACGTTCCTATTGACGGCGAGCTAGGAAGGAAGCAATGAGTCTGTAACACGTGCTTTTTATTGAACTCTCCGTCAATTCCGGAAATGTTTGTTACAGTTTCTTTAGAAAATTAATTGTTGTATCAGAGTTATTTTCACATGTTAGTAGCACATGAAGTGCATTTATTTGGAAAAGAGATGGTAAAATTTTTTAATTAAATCCATTTATTTGAAAAACCATTGCCTCCAATTGACATATATACGTTCCAGGATGTGGATACGTGGGAAAGGATAGGGTGCTTTTGAGTAAATATAAAATTATAACAAGGTTTGTGCCATGAACAACGAAATAAAACCGATTTATCAGTAGGCCTTAGCCATTTTTATTAGACCCACGAAATTGTATGCTGTTTCGTTACTGTGAACAGGCACTCGATGCAAACATTCACACTATGAAAGAAACGTCGGTCAGATCATTGGGTGGAGGTCGGTGTATCTGGAAACAAAAAAGATGAAGTCGACATGAATTTCTTGGAAGTTAAAAATAGTCGGTGTTTTTGACTAGTACAGTGGTTTCATTTTATTCATTCTACACAAGTTCAACTGATGAGCCAAAACTCTATAACATTCAAGATGGTGTGTTATAGACCTTTTGTACTATAACTAGAAAAATTTTAGGCTTGTAACAGTGTAAATACAGAACTTAAAAAACCAAGTGTAATTTATATTTTGTTTAACAAATCTAGAAATTGGTAACTTTACGCGAAACCGACAGATATAAAATTAGTTTCTTTTGTGAAAATAACAATCGTGGAAAACTTTCTGTAACAAATACGTCTAATTTTGATAAATTGTTGCACAGTCAGGCTGTGGAAGAGGTGAAAACATTCTTCAAAGCCAAATTAAATGTTTGGAACGCTAATGATTCAGTAACAACTGTTTACACTTAGGAGCGGTGTCGAAGTACTGGAGTGTTAAGATTGGTGCTAGTGCTGTTTCAACCCGAATGGTGAGGAAGACAGTGAAGCAGTTGTGGATGGGAAAGAAAGTAAAGTTTCTTTACATCAAAAAATGTATTTTACATTTAAAGTTAAGTCAACTGCTGGCATCACAGATATTTAGACAATCTAAAGATCCTCCCCTCCCCCCCCCCCCCAACCATGAACCACGGACCTTGCCGTTGGTGGGGAGGCTTGCGTGCCACAGCAATACAGATAGCGGTGCTGTAGAGGCAAACAACAACGGAGGGTTATCTGTTGAGAGGCCAAACAAAAGTGTTGTTCCTGAAGAGGGGGCTGCAGCCTTTCCATTAGTTGCACGGCAACAGTCTGGATGGTTGACTGATCTGGCGTTGTAACACTAACCAAAACGGCCTTGCTGTGCTGGTACTGCGAACGGCTGAAAGGAAGGGGAAACTACAGCAGTAATTTTTCCGAGGATATGCCGCTTTACTTTATGGTCAAATGATGACGGCATCCTCTTGGGTAAAATATTTAAAATATTCCGGAGGTAAAATAGTCCTTTATTCGGATTACGGGCGAGGGTTATTCAGGGGGGACGTCGTTATCAGGAGAAAGAAAACTGGTGTTCTACGGATCGGAGCGTGGATTGGCAGATCCCTTAACCGGGCAGGTAGGTTAGAAAATTTAAAAAAGGGAAATGGATAGGTTAAAGTTAGATATAGTGGGAAGTAGTAAAGTTAAGTGGCAGGAGGAACAAGACCTCTGGTCAGGTAAATGCAGGGTTATAAATACAAAATCACATAGGGGTAATGCAAGAGCAGCTTTAATAAAGAATAAAAAATAGGAGAGCGGATAAGCTACTATGCACAGCATAGTGAACGCGCTATTGTAGCCAAGATTGGCACGAATCCCAGGCCTACCACAGTAGTACAAGATTATATGCTAAGTAGCTCCGCAGATGGTGAAGAAATTGATGAAATGTGTGGTGCGATAAAAGAAATTATTCAGATAGTTAAGGGAGAACCGGGTAGGCAGGACAGAAAATTTAAAAAGGGAAATGGACAGGTTAAACTTAGATATAGTAGGAAATAGTGAAGTTCGGTGGCAGGAGGAACAAGACTTCTGGTCACGTGAATGAAGGGCTATATATACAAATTCAAATAGGGGTAGTGAAGGAGTAGATTTAATAATGAATACAAAAATAGGAATGCGGGAAGCTACTACAAACAGCATAGTGAACGAATTATTATGGCCAAGATAGATACGAAGCCCACGCCTAACACAGTAGTACAAGTTTATATGCCAACTGACTCCGTAGATGACGAAGAGATTGCTGAAATGTATGATGAGACAAAAGAAATTATTCAGATAGTGAAGGGAGACGAAAATTTATTAGTCATGGGTGAATGGAATTCGATAGTACGAAAAGGAAGAGAAGAAAACATAGTAGGTGAATATGGAATGGGGCTAAGGAATGAAAGAGGAAGCCGCCTGGTAGAATTTTGCACAGAGCATAACTTAATCATAGCTAACACTTGGTTCATGAATCATGAAAGAAGGTTGTATATATGGAGGAAGCCTGGAGATACTGACAGGTTTCAGATAGATTACATAATGGTAAGACAGAGATTTAGGAACCAGGTTTTAACCTGTAAGACATTTCCAGGGGCAGATGTTGACTCTGACCACAATCTATTGGTTGCGACGGTAGATTAAAACTGAAGAAACTACAAAAAGGTGGCAATTTAAGGAGAGTTTTGAGAGAAAGCATTAGGGATCGATTGACAAACATGGGGGAAAGAAATACGGTAGAAGAAGAATGGGTAGCTTTGAGAGATGAAATAGTGAAGGCAGCAGAGGATCAAGTAGGTAAGAAGACGAGGGCTAGTAGAAATCCTTCGGTAACAGAAGAAATATTGAATTTAATGGACGAAAGGAGAAAATAGAAAAATGCAGTAAATGAATCAGGCGAAAAGGAATACAATCATCTCAAAAATGAGATCGACATGAAGTGCAAAATGGCTAAGCTAGGATGGCTAGAGCACAGATGTGAGGGTGTAGAGGCATATATCACTAGGGGTAAGGTAGATATTGCCTACAGGAAAATTAGAAAGACCTTTGGAAAAAAGAGAACCACTAGTATGTATATAAAGAGTTCATATGGGAAACCAGTCCCAAGCAAAGAAGGGAAAGCAGATAGGTGGAAGGAGTGTATAGAGGGTCAATACAAGGGCGATGTACTTGAGGCCAATATTATGGAAATGGGAGAAGACGTAGATGAAGATGAAACGGAGATATGATACTGCGTGAAGAATATGACAGCGTACTGGAAGATCTAAGTAAAAAAAAATGCCCCGGGTGTAGACAACATTCCATTAGAACTACAGATAGCCATGGGGGAGCCAACCAAGATACATTTTCACTATCTGGTGCGCAAGATGTATGAGGCAGGCGAAATACCCTCAGAAATCAAGAAGAATATAATAATTCCAGGGCCAAAGAAAGCAGGTGTCGACAGGTGTGATAATTACTGAACTATCAGTGTAATAGGTCATGGCTGTAAAATATTAAAATATTAACACCAATTCTTCACAGACGAGTGGAAAAACCGGTTGCCGATTTCGGGGAAGACCACTTTAGATTCTAGATTCTGTAGAAATGTTGGAACACGTAAGGCAATATTGACTCTACGACTCACGAGTTATCTTAGAAGATAGTGCTTTTTTTTTTTTTTTTTTTTTTTTTTTTTTTTTTTTTTTTTTTTTTTTTTTTTTTGTCATCAGTCTACTGACTGGTTTGATGCGGCCCGCCACGAATTCCTTTCCTGTGCTAACCTCTTCATCTCAGAGTAGCACTTGCAACCTAGGTCCTCAATTATTTGCTTGACGTATTCCAATATCTGTCTTTCTCTACAGTTTTTGCCCTCTACAGCTTCCTCTAGTGCCATGGAAGTCATTCCCTCATGTCTTAGCAGATGTCCTATCATCCTGTCCCTTCTCCTTATCAGTGTTTTCCACATATTCTTTTCCTCTCCGATTCTACGTAGAACCTCCTCATTCCTTACCTTATCAGTCCACCTAATTTTCAACATTCGTCTATAGCACCACATCTCAAATGCTTCGATTCTCTTCTGTTCCGGTTTTCCCACAGTCCATGTTTCACTACCATACAATGCTGTACTCCAGACGTACATCCTCAGAAATTTCTTCCTCAAATTGAGGCCGGTATTTGATATTAGTAGACTTCTCTTGGCCAGAAACGCCTTTTTTGCCATTGCGAGTCTGCTTTTCATGTCCTCCTTGCTCCGTCCGGAAGCAAAGTAACTGATAATGATAGATGTGGAGATGGCATAAAATGTAGACTGGCAATGCTAAGAAAATCATTTCTGAAGAAGAGAAATGTATTAACATCGAGTGTAGATTTAAGTGTCAGAAAGTCTTTTCTAAAAGTATTTATATGGAGTGTAGCCATGTATGGAAGTGAAACATGGACGATAACTAGTTTTAATAAGAAGAGAATAGAAGCTTTCGAAATGTATTTCTACAGAAGAATGCTGAAGGTTAGATGGGTAGATAGCTCAAGTAATGAGGACCTAGTGAATAGAATTGATGGGAAGAGGAATATGTGGCATAACCTGACTAAAAGAAGTGATCGGTTGGTAGGACACGTTCTGAGGCACCAATGGGTCAAAAATTTAGTGTTGGAGGGAAGCGTGTAGAGTATAAATGAAATGAGTACCAGAACTGGAGCACACCTCGACACTGACGTAAAACGCTGCAAGAAGTTAGATAATTAATGTAAAACAATAGTAAGGTCGTAAAGTGAAATATAAAATGTGTTGCACAACTGTAAGTTTTCGATAGAGCAGTTAAACTGATAGCCTTTGCTTTTACCAATGAAGAACAATAATTCTCAATAAAGGGCGTCAGCCCAAACTGCGGGCGAAGATGTGAAATGCAGGGAACTCTAAGTAACTAAATCCATGACATATGTTTAGCCGTAAAACCAGAGGAAGCTACTGAAGACGAAAAGACAGTCAGAGATATTTATTAATTAGAACTTAAAGAAATAAAAGAAATTATTTCAGAGTTTGATTCTGATATTGTAGTGCGGTTTAAATATCTGAGGCGAGACATTGTGTTAGCCAGCACAGCATGGGAGAGCCCACAAAGAGCGGCTCACGGAAGACGAACAGCAAAGAAAATTAAGAGATATTAAAGAAGTAAGAAAAGCAAATGTGCGAGACGCGATGTAACGCAATATATTCTGAATCGCTGTTTTTCAGTGTCTCTGTTTAATGTTACGGCCTAGCGCCGCCTTACTGGGAGTGGCTGTATTCCCGCATGGTACCATTGTACTGGTTAACACCGGAGCTATCATCTTGCTGCATCAATTACCTCCGTAGAAACCATGTATTGCTTCTCGGGTAGGCCTATCTTCATTTAGACAAACGCATGGAAGCCGAAAGGTGCATGATCCTGGCTGTTGGGTTGATCGGGAAGAGCAATCCAATGAAGTTGTCCAAGCTCATATTGGGTGCACAGTCTTGTGTGAGACCTTGCGTTGTCATCTCTCTCTTTCTCTACAGTTTTTGCCCTCTACAGATCCCTCCAGTACCATGGATGTCATTCCCTGATATCTTAACATATGTCCAATCATCCTATGTCTGCCTATGTCATACCTATCCTCTCCGTTTCAGGGCAGAAACCTCATTCGTACCTTCTCAGTCAGCCTGGTTTCCAACAATTGTTTGTAACACAACATCTCGAATGCTTCGACTCTCTTCTGTTCGAGTTTTCCCACAGTCCACATTTCGCTACCTTACAATGTTGTGCTCCAAAGGTACATTCTCAGAAATTTCTTCCGTATATTAAGGCCTTTGTTTGATACCAGTAGACTTCTATCAGCAAGGATTGTTCTTTCTGCCAGTGCCAGCCTGCTTTTGAAGTCCTCCTTGCTCCGTGCGTCATTGGTTATTGCGCTTTCGCTGCCTAGGTAGTAGAATTCCTTAACTTCATGTACTGCGTGACTATCAGTCCTGATAAGTTTCTCGCTGTTCTCACTTTTGCTGCTTCTCATTACTTTCATCTTTTTTAGATTTACTTCCAGTCTGTATCATGTACTCAGTAAACTGTCCATTCCATTCAGAAGATGATGTAGTTCTTCTTCACTTTCACTCATGACAGGAATTGTCATCACCGAATTGTGTTACTGACACTCTTTCACCTTGAATTTTAATTCCACTCCTGAACCTTTGTTTTATTTCCATCATTGCTTCTTTGATGTACAGATCGAAGAGTAGGGGCGAAAGACTACATCCCCGTCTTACACCCCTTTTAATACGAGCAATTCTATCTTTGTCCACCGCTCTTATTTTTTCCCCTCGAGCGATGTGGTGCAGTGGTTAGCATACTGGACTCCCTTTCGGGAGGATAACGACTCAAACTCGTGTCCGGTCATCCTGATTTAGGTTTTCCGTATTTCCCTAAATCGCTTCAGGCAAATGCCGGTATGGTTCCTTTGAAAGGGCACGGCCGATTTCCTTCTCCGTCCTTCACTGATCCGAGCTTCTGCTCCGTCTCTAATGACCTCGTTGCCGACGGGACGTTAAACAATAATCTCTTCCTCCTCCTCTTATTATTCACTCTTGGCCCTTTTACATATTGTATATTACCCGTTTGTCGCTATAGATTTCTCCTAATGTTCTCAGAAATTCCAACAATTTGCACCATTTTACGCTGTGGAACGCTTTTTCCAGTTCGAGACATCCTATGAACGTTTCTTGGTTTTTCTTTAGCCTTGCTTCCATTACCAACCGCAACGTCAGACTTGCCTCTCAGCTGCCTTTAACTTTCCTAAAGCCAAGCTGATCGTCATCTTTTCCATTGTCCTATGCATTAGTCTTGTCAGCAGTTTGGATACATGGACTGTTAAGCTGATTGTGCGATAACTCTCGCACTAGTCGGCTCTTGCCGTCTTCGGAATTGTGCGGATGATATTTTTCCTAAAATCAGGTGGTGTGTCTGCAGACTCTAACATTTTTCACACCAACGAGAACAGTCGGTTTTTTGGCACTTCTTCCAATGATTTTGAAAATTATAGTAGAATATGATCTATCCCTCCTGCCTTATTTGATCTTAAGCCCTCCAAAGCTCTCTTAAAATATGATTCTAGTTGTGGATTCCTCATCCCTTCTAAATCGACTCCTGTTTCTTCTTCTATCACATCAGGCAAATCATCCACCTCATAGAGGATTCAGTATACTCTTTCCACCTATCCGCTCTTGCCTGTGCATCTGCCAGTAGAATTTCCGTTGTACTATTAATGTTACCACCCTTGCTTTTCATTTCACCGCCAATATAGACTGCGCATGAGGACCACGAAGACAAGATACGGGAAATCAGGGCTCATACGGAGGCATGTAGACAGTCGTTGATCCTTTGTTCTGTTTGCGAGTGGAACAAGAAGGGAATTGAATAGTAGTGGTACAGGGTACTCTACGCCTCGCACTGTACGGTGACTTGCGCAGTATGTATGTAGACGTAGACGTACTTGAGATTGTAGATACAGATGGTGCCGCGCTAGGCATGTCGAAGTCGGAGCCAGCGTCTTCCTACATCAATAACCTACGAATCATTCATGTATTGCTTCTCATGTTGTGTATTATTCATTGGGCGTAACGGACGCAAGTCGAAAGGTGTGTTATCAGGGCTATAGGGCGAAGAAAGGTCCAATGAAATTTTTCGAGCTTGTTTCTGGTTCGAAGACATGTGAGGCCTTGGGTTGTCATCGAGAAGGCTAATTTCGCTTGCATTTATGTGGCGACTTCTATTTCCTGAGAGTAATAGTGTGGTATGCTAGTTCATCTTCATGGGAGGGCCGGTATATCCGCATGGTACGATTTTACTGGTCTATGTAGTGACACGTTTTATGTATGATACTGATAACTATGCGTTATTGTAACAATACTACTTACGGACATACCGGAATCGCTGTGTAATTGCCGGGCGATTATCCATGGCCTGTCGTGCACTGCAGCTAGTACAGCTATTTCATTAGCTTCTCCTGTGACACGTTTGCCGGTTTTTCACTGCCATCAGACATAAAGGAGTTCCCAACCTTGTAAAAGCACAAAGCACGAACTAGAGTGAGCTTTCTCTGGAAAACGCTCGGCGTACAAGGCAAGGTGCAGGATCATTTCAATTTTTCTGCTGTTGATGCTATATTCATCGTCCACTTGCACGACTGTTCACCGAAAGTAGCTCGGTACCAAGGCAATAGACATTGCGTAAGTTCTCTAATACTTAGAGCCGCTATCGGTGAGCTCGTGTCGAAGTGTATTATCTATTTTGATACGTCATAATTCACTAAACGACCGCGGTGGCGCGTCGAGTAGTCTCCTGCTCAATACGAGATACGACAATAAAGTAATGAGACTGACGTGAAAAAAATGTTTTGGTTACCGGTTTAGTCAAATTTAGTCTCCTTCAAAGTAGTTCCCTTCTGACTGCACACACTTTTTCCACCGCTTCTGCCATTGAGGGTAACATTTCTGGAACTCGTCTTCTGTTATATCCTCCAAGACGCTCGTCACAGCTTTTTTGGACATCTTGTGTTGTTTGAAAATGGTGTCCCTTTACAGCCGTTTTGACTCTTGAACATAGAAAAAAGTCGCACGGAGCGATATCTGGTGAACAAGGTGATTTCGGTACTATTGAAATTTGTTTAGAAGTTAAAAATTGCTTTACTGACACAGTAGTATGGGATGGCACATTATCGTGATGCAGAATACAATTATCAGCTATGTTGGCACGGACACGAAGAACTCTTTTACGAAGTCTTTCTAAAATTTCTTTGTAGTAATATTGGTTAACCGTTTGTCCAGGGGCACCCACTCTATATGAACAATTCCCTTGGAATCAAAGAAGCACACAACATGCATTTCACTTTTGACTTTGATGTGCGAGCTTTTTTGGGTCTGGGTGATCCCTTTGAGCACCATTGCGAACTTTGGCGTTTTGTCTTTGCATCATACTGAAAAAAACAACTTTCATTACCTGTGATAACACGGTTCAACAATTCTGGATTGATTTCCGTTTGCTTTAACAGTTCGGCTGCCACATTTTCCCTTGTTTCTCGATGTTGTGGTGTGAGATTTTTGGGAACCATTTTTGCACAAATCTTTCTCATACCAAGAACCCCAGTTATTATTAGACTAACCATTTCTCGATTGATGTTCAGTTCTTCTGCAAATATTTTCACGGATAATTTTCGATCAGATCGTACGAGTTCACGTACTCTGGCCAAGTTGACATCTGTCCGTGAGGTTGATAGTCGCCCACTGCAGTCTTCATCTTCAACATTCGTTCTGCCTTCACTAAACATTTTATGTCAACGAAAAACTTCAGCTCTTGACATAACCTCCTCTCCAAAAGCCTTCTGAAGCTTACCTAAGTGGTCGTAGCGTTTTCACAGAATTTAACGCAAAAGTAAATGACATACCGTTGCGCAATATTATGCAGTTATATTTCTGTGACGAGAGACACAGACACGTATTAACTAACTACAGCACTACTCACGACTGAGCAGTTGCATCGATGTGCCACTTGGACTAGAAGCAACTTACAGACCAAGGTCAAAGATATTGTGCCTACGCAACCCTGCAGGGTTGCCACTTCTTGCAAAGGAAAACAGTCTCATTACTTTATTTTCGCACCTCGTATATCAGAGGAATACAACGTTTCATATAGGTTTCCAACTAGAAGTTATGAAACACTGGGGTGTCCTGACCTTGCAGCATAGAGCTGGGTCCAATTTGCCATTGGATATTCGAGGACTATTGTGTAGCATGTTGTAAATTACGATTTTGTACCCATTCTTTTTCCTCTGATTGCAGAGCCGTCCATAGCGAAACGAAGAAAATTTTTCTGACAAAAGTATGTAGATTTTGCCACAGAATCGTAATCAATATATACGAGAGTTACTCCAAAATAAATGCACACTATTTTTGTAAAAATACAGTTTTCATTCTGCATGTGTGAAAGTTTTACAGTCTGTAGATACATCCTTCCCCCTTGTTTTCAAACTTAGTTCAACCTGTTCCCGTGACTGGCGCCGTCACAGCATGTCTTCATGATGGCTGCTACACTTGACGTTCATCAAAAGCAGTGTGCTGTCATGGAATGCCTGTGCTGTGAAAACGAGACAGTGGGAAACGTCCACAAGAGGTTGAAAAAGGTGTATGGAGATGCTGTTGTCGATCGCAGTACAGTTAGTCTGTGGGTAAGGAGATTACGTGACGAAACCGGGAACGGCAATATTGAGGATTGTCCTCACAGCGGCAGGCCTCGTACTGCATACACTCCAGACAATGTGCAGAGACTTAAAGAATTGGTGACTGCTGACAGACGCACCACAGTGAACGAATTGTCACGCCACATTGGGATAGGGGAAGGAAGAGTTTGGAGAATACCGGAAGTGTTGGCGTTAAAAAAGGATTGTGCCAGGTGGGTTCCCTGGATGTTGACAGTCGCAAAACTCAGATGGACAACACTGAAACACCCGCCTTACAGTCCTGACCTGGCATCATGTACCTATCATCTTTTTGGGAAACTGAAAGACTCTCTTTGTGGAACAAGTTTTGAAGATGATGACTCCCTTGTGCACGCTGCCAAACGGTGGCTCCCACAGGTTGGTCCAGAATTTTACCGTGTGGGTATACAGGCGCTGGTTCCAAGATGGCGTGAGATAGTTGAGAGGGATGGAAATTATGTGCAGAAATGAAAATATTGTTCCTAAAGGATGTATCTACACACTGTAAGACTTTCAAACATGTAGAATAAATGATCGATTTAAAAAAAATTGTGTGCATTTCTTTTGAAGTGACCCTCATACATTATAAAAGTAAGTATACCATGTGTGTGCCGCTAAAATTAAGAAGCGAGTCCTGTTACGATCAACAGAGAAGAAGGCTCCAGTTTTTACCTGAGTGGCGTCATTTTGAAGGTACAAGGGTTGGGAACTTTCGCCCTCTAGAATCCTCTAGAAAATTCCAGAACATTTGAGAATATTCGAGAACATTCGAGAGGATTCCACAACACTCCATAATCTTCCACAATGATCTAAGAAGTTTTGGAATGTTCGGGGATAGCCTGGAACTTTCGGGAAGATTACAAAACATTCGGGAACACCCTGGAACATCCCAGATTATTGTGGAACATTCCAGAACACTCTCGAATGTTGTGCATTCTTCTAAAGCATTGTCTACCATAAGAAGGCTTTTTGGTATTTTCTGGAATTCGCCACTGGGGGATACCGAGTGGTAGGGGTATAAAATCAAGACACGCTACGGGTTTGAACGTCAGTTTCTTCTCAGTGACGAAGCAAGGAATCGAAAAAGTAGTGCAATGAGTGAATAAAACAAAACAGTGAAGTGTGAGTAGTCAAAGTAATGCAGTGACTAAATATAAATCGAAAATAAAGAGTGAAAAGTGTGTATGAAGTGTACTTAGCGTATTTGTTAATAAATCGTTGATTTGATTTATATACAAAACATAAAAGAGTAGCTCTTGCAAGTTCTGAAGCACAACGGCAAAAGCAAAAGGAACAGCACAGAAATTAAACAGACTAAGGGACCGAAGCACTTTTAATTTCCCAACAAACGACATTGAGCACCGTGAGAAGCTGAGGTACCAAAGAACAAGAAAAAAAGAACGGATTCGAGAATCAAGAATTGGGACATAATCTTATGATGAAGATTGCGAACTAAAGGAAACCATGAAAATATCACCCTACGAGAAACGCGGACGAGGACAAGTAAACAGTACAGCCTAACAAATGAAGCATCCCAATACGGTCCGACGGAAGAATATAACGCACAAACACGTCTTAATCGGAAAAATTGGTAACTTCTGCCAATTTTGTATCGCGAAAAAATTGCCTATAGAAATACAGAAATTCTGTTGCACGAATGGAAACATTCGATTACCACCACTGGAAGCACCTCAGCAGGAATTTTTACATTACATGGTCGGGGAACCTCCAGAATAAAAATACTTTCTTCAAAATGTAAAGGCGTACAAAGCCGACATCCAAGTGATTTCTTTCAGTGTCGCTTCCATCAACACTAACAGAGATGAAATCGATTGTGTTTTTTTCCAATCCAAGGACAATCACAACGTGTTGTATGCTGGTTACTACCGCTACCCAGAGAAGACCATAAATTTCTGCACGTACGTTTCATCGGAAATTAAGAAACAAAAATTGATCAACGATGCACAAATATCCGTGGATTGAGACGTCTGTGTAAGACAACAAGTGTCTAGCGCTGTTGTTACATCGGGTGCTGCTGCTACAATGACAGGTTATTATGATTAAGTGAGTTTGAACACGGTATTACAGTCCGCGTACGAGTGATGGGCCACAGCATCTCCGTAGTAGAGATGAAGTGGGCATTTTCCCATACTTTCATTTCACGAGTGTACCGTGAATATCAGGAACCCGGTAAAACATGAACTCTCCGACATTGCTGCGGCCGGAAAAGGATCCTGCAAGATTGGCACCAACGACGACTGAAGAGAACCGTTCAAAGTGACAGAAGTACAACCTTCCTCAAATTTCAATGCTGGGCCATCAGCAAGTGTCAGCGCGCGAACCATTCAACGAAACATCATCGATGATGGGTTTTGGAGCCGAAGGCCCACGCATGTAGTCTTGATGACTGCACTACAGAAAGCTTTACGCCTCGCCTGGGCCCGTCAAAACCGACACTGGACTGTTGATGACTGGAAACATGTTGCATGGTCGGACGAGTCTCGTTTCAAATTGTATCAAGCGGATAGAGTGTACCGAATGGAGATTACTTCATCAATCCATGGATCCTGTATGTAAAAGCTGGGGACTGTTCAAGCTTGTGGAGGCTCTGTAAAGGTGTGGGGCATGGGCAGTTGGAATGATATGGGACTACTGATGCGTCTAGGCGCGACTCTGACAGGTGACACGTACGTAAGGATCCTGTCTGATCACCTGCATCCACTCATGTCAATTGCGCATTCCGTCGGATTTGGACAATTATACCAGGACAATGCGGTACATGTCCACAATTGCTACGGAGCGGCTCCAGGAACACTCTTCTGAGTTTAAACACTTCCTCTGGACACCAGACACCCGAGACATGAACATTATTGAGCGTATCCGGGATGCCTTCCAACGTACTGTTCAGAAGAGATATTCACCCCCTCGTACTCTTACGGATCTATGGACAGCCCTGCAGGATTCACGGTCTCTGTTCTTTCCAGCACTACTTCAGACATCAGTCGAGTCCATGCCACGTAGTGTTGCGGCATATCTGCGTGCTCGCAGGGTCCCTACACGATATTAGGCAGGCTTATCAGTTTCTTTGGCTCTACAATATACCTTTATAACTTACGCACATTTGTTTGTACTGACACTGAAACATTACTTTTTTACATCATTCGAAGACAAAATATAACCCATCATACTGTGCGTGCAGTACAGTACTGATGCGTTACAATCGCTCATCCCACGTTGTTGGAAACATTGTGCCTACGATGCATGTTCTGGTACACATTCTCCATCTCACGTGGTATATCTTCAATTTCTAGTGCAGCGGGCAGAATTCATGACTTCTGATCTTCCTCTGTCTCTAAATGTGTCTCATAGACCGTAGCAAAGCAGACGTTAAGTGCCTACAGGTGACCATCTAATGCAGTACACGCTAGTACACGTCATACTATCTGTCGTAGCCGGCCGGAGTGGCCGTGCGGTTCTACGCGCTACAGTCTGGAAACGAGCGACCGCTACGGTCGCAGGTTAGAATCCTGCCGCGGGCGTGGTTGTGTGTGATGTCCTTAGGTTGGTTAGGTTTAATTAGTTCTACGTTCTAGGGGACTGATGACCTAAGAAGTCGCTTAGTGCTCAGAGCCACTTGAACCATTTTTGTCTGTCATACCTCGTACCAGGTCAAGCAGCTATGAGAATATCCCTTTCCCTCAGCAGACGAGGACGCATTACACATCTGAACTAAAGCCGCTGTAGAACGGAGACGGCACGCTTCCAGACGTGAGTTCCTATTCAATATATTGTATACTCACTCCCCTCTGTAATACCAAGAACTTTTTAATGGAAATTTCCGAATATTCTGCATTTTAACTGTAAAAAAAAAATCGTCAAACCAGACTTGAGACAATCAATATTATCCATCTTTGTGTTTTTTTTTTATAAATACCTCTTTTGTTATGGTTTGTTTTATGCAAAAAAACGTAAATAGCTTCCACCAATGTGTTTTTGTATCATCATTTGTTATTGTCATTTTTGATGTATTTTAACCATATTTTGAATACAGAATTTGTCGAAGAGCGAATTTACCCGCTTACAACCCGTCCGTTTGTGGCGAACTGAAATAACAACAAAAAAGAGTGTGGTTAACGTACAACATTGAAAAACAAAGCAAAGTAAACAATGGATACTCTTGCTGAATCTTGATTTCTGGATTTATAAATTTCAAGCAAGTTGAGATCATGGCGCTTTTGCGCCCTGTGGAGAATTCGCATATTGTTTTCAGTGCTCCCTATAGTATGGCATTTTTTGTTATAAATGCAACACCAAGGAAGTTTCTTTATATATCTATGAATGCTCATCGAACCTTACATCAAAAGAGCCCCTGGTTTGCGCCATATAATATTTATCAAAGTTATTACAGTCAATCCTGCTAACTCCAGATCCATCCAATCTGTCATTCGCATTTTTAACCTACGTTTTACACGAGGTTTAGGGTGTTCTTAACTTTAAAATCACATCTAACGTTAGATTTTCTCAAATACCCCTTCAGTTTCTGGGACATATTGACGTGAAATTTCACTGGAATAGTTTTCGTTCTTTCTTTATTAATTGTGTTACCTGGGTGAGTACAGTAACTTTTGTTTAGTTTTTTGGTTCTGTAGCCTATTGCAACGGCGCATAACATCATTTACGGAAAAACAATTGGTTATTGCAATTTGTTTTAAAATACTGTGTTATTTACGTGTTTAACTTTCCGGTCTAAGGTAGATGAAAGAGCTGGTGAATCATTGAGGGAAGAAGGCTTTTTGATATGGTGGTGTGCGCCATGAACTTGTTTTGATGATAATATATGTACATACGGGATTAATGAAAAATGAATATTTGTGTTAGTTGTCAACTTCCTTCATATTAAGGCTAAGAGCGATAATGGAGTTCCCTTCTTCCGCTTTCTTAGCCAAAGTTATCTTTGAGGTGCAGGCTGCTTACTTAGAAGGTGAATCAACCCCATCGGCGTTACTTCTAACAATGTAAAATATATTCAACATACCGGTCATGACAAATAGTTTCCTTTCTTTACTTTCAGGTATGGAAACTTGGTAAAAAACTTACCTTCTAATCGTTGGAAAGACTATCTGCTAAAGTAACAGCCAGACCATTACCAATTCGAAGACACGTTTTTCTTAATATATTTTGTCGCTGAAGATAAAAATATTGTAAGCTGAAACAAAATCTAAAATTCAGTTATTTCTGTACATTCCGCAGTTCTGATCGCGATATGGGCTAGTAGATTATATCTGCCAGATTCAGTAGTTTCTGTTATCGACACATAAGTGTAGAGGTTTTTTTACATCCAATGATGGTAGCGTCCCATTATGTATATCCTTGACCGTATTTACCAGCGCGGAATTGTTTATAACCCCATAATATTGAGTTGGTGCATAAGTTCGCAGGGTTTTCCCTTACTTTTAATGAACGTAAGAGAAACACATAACAGAGACATTAGTCATAAGTAATATATTCTCCTTCACTATTTAAAGCAGTCTACCAACGCTGGGGTAACTTTTCAATTCAGCGACTGAAGAAACCAAGGGTTCTGAGGCGAAGAACTCGTCAAGTCATGTTCGGAGCGCAGTTTCATCCGAAAAGGAAGTTCCTAGAAGGATGTCCGGTCCCCTAAACTGACAAAACGGCCGGGAGAGCAGTGTGCTGAGCACATGCCCTCCATATCCGTATCCAGTGATGATTTTGGGCTAAGGATAACACGGCGGCTGGTCGGTACCATTGGGCTTTCATGGCCTGTTCGGGTGGAGTTTTATTGTGGATTAATGCGTTTAAACTATCATTGAGCCCCCTTTTTCCCCTGTACACGGTCAAATATCTCTGACTGCCTCTGCTACTGTCACACCTGTACTGAACTCAGGTGTAAAAATGTGTCGGTAACGTCCGATTATTTCACTTGGCGCTCCGTTTTCTGGCTACCACAGCTCCACTCACTATCTCCAAATGACAAAATGACAACATGTAAACTGAAACAGCGAAAGTAAACTACAAATAATAGATTTAAATTGATAAATAAACCCGTACCAACCGCAATACCAACACGCAAAACAGAAACGCTACGAACTTAACGCACCTACCTAACAAGTACTGAACGTGTTAACCGATTTAAGTTCGTTGTTAAGAATATTATTTAGTTTATAGCATGGTGATGTTATGTTGTTGACTGTCAGAAGATCCAGCTTCCCATCTCTCTGAATTTTAACTTGTGATCTAAGGTGGAGAAGATTAGCGTGCATGGTCTTAAGCGTTTTTTTTTTCTTCATAGTCGTTAATAATAAATTGGGAAATGTCTACGCAGATCAATCTGGATATTTTCTGACTGGTGTCTGTAAACGAACTTAGTTCGATTTCTGCAGAGAATTCTCCCGTCTTCCAACGTACTAGTATTCAGATATAAGTACTGCCGTATTGCCCTTTTCAGGTCGAAAGATCGTTGCTTTCTCTTTCTTTAACGTTGTACTAGGATTTTTTGATATACGAGTCTCGTGTTTCGCAACTTTACAAGAGCAGTTTTGGATTGAAAACATCTGTAACTTCCTTAATAGCTGTGTCTACAATTTCAAATTTCTTCATCAAAGCTGCTTCCCCTGCCGTTTTACTCTCAACTACTACTCGCTGCGAGCACGAAGATGAAGTACCGGACCTTCTCTGTCCATCTCTGTCACCAGATATTAATAATATTAAGCCTCTGAAGAGGAGGGTGCGTGATTGCCATCCACCTAAATCATTGTTCCATATCTTGCCACTATTTTGCAGGAATAATGGAACAAAATTCATTTGAAAACACCACTGAAACTCTATTTATCCATTTGGGGCGAGTGGAACTGGGTTCAATACCAAGAGGTTTCTTACATCGTATTAGGTATGATAATATATTTTTGGTGTTTACATATTTCTGTCCATCTCCAGTACGTGATTTTATAGTTTACGTTTATCAGTTAAGGAGAATTCCGGTACGGTACATAAGAAGAACTACACGGCTAATTTCCTTTCTCATCATCATCCGTTACAAACTGTAGCTCAGTTTCAATGTGCTTGACGTATTCAACACCTTAAATCCTAACCTTGTTTGTTTCTCTTCTGTATGGTCCATTTCTGACACTCGAAATGAGAGTGGAATGGAAGCATTACGATTAATTCGCAAGCTGTAGTCAACGTCTTATGGAACATTGTGTTCAAAGTGTGTCACATACGTGGGATTGGAAAAACGCAAACACAGAAAATTTTTCAAAATGTACGAGAGATCATGTTTCAAGATCATACCGGAGATATTTTGATCCAGTCCCCTGAGAAACCAATCTAGTTGGTGTCCAATCAGTCAGGCCCCAGAGAGTCTGTGTTGAACGATTCAACAAATAACGTGGACAAAATTTATACATGTCATATCCACTTCGATGGAAACTGACATGATGTTCAGCATTTACTTTTGGTAGCTTTGGTGAGCTGTTATTTCCTCTGAAATCTTTGTGTTGCGATTATTTTCCCAAATGTTGGATCCCACTGTTTCCTTTCTATCGAGGGAAAATCGTCTGTGTTTCCGTGTCTCAAACTAGTTTAAGTACTTCTAAGTTCTAGGGGACTGATGACCTCAGTAGTTAAGTCCCAGTGCTCAGAGCCATTTTTTGTCTCAATCTAATCTTGTCATCTTTTACAAATACACTGCATCAAGTGCCGTGATAGTGTACGATTTTGATTCAAAACATTGATAAACACAACTGTGTGGCAGGCCGCAAATCTAGCTAGTCTATCTCGTAGCTCTGTAGCATGTTAGATATTCTGTAATGGTTTATGCTGCCACATCCTCAGTCATAAATTTTGTTAATGCTTAGACGTGGTCCGTCACGATGTCCCCTGTTGTGCTAATCATTTTATCTCCGATTTTTGCTATCTACGGCTTCCGCCATTATAATGAAAGTTCCTGACCGATGTCTTAACACATGGCCCATCGTTCTATGACTTCCTTTAATTAGTGCTTCTTTATATTCCTTTCCTCTGTTTTATCCTTTCAATGCACCTCATATTCAGGATGTTTTCGTATCACCGAGTTTCAAAGGATTTGATTAACTTCGTTTTCTGTTTCGCCAATGCTCTTTATTCACACATATCTATTGTTGTAATCCAGAAATACACTCTAAGAAATTTCTGTCTGAAGTAAGGACCTGCGTGTTATATTAGCTGAATAGTTTCAGCGAGGAGTGATGTCTTTCCTAGTGCTACTCAACTTCCTAGCTTAACACATCATGTGTTATTTTGCTTCCCAGGCGGCAGAACACCTAGACTTCAGTTAGAGGGTAATCTCGAATTCTCGTTTTACATTTCTCTCTAGCTCCATTTTCACTATTACTTCTTAATATTTATAAATGATATTCTGTGCTCTGTAGACCGTTCAGCCAACTGTTCCTGCAATTCGTACCTGTATTTCATTCCCACTTTCAGAGCACAGAAATATCATCAACCAACTTTATCTCTAATATACTTCACTATTAATTTTAAACCCACTTCTGAGATATTTTTCCTTTATCGCCGCATCAATATACAGATTGAACAGCAGAGACGAAATTATTCCTGCCACACTCCCTACTTAATCTACGCTCATCTCTTGTGGCCCATTATTCTTATTGTTTCCTTTAGGCAGTTTCACATAAGAGAAAGTTGCTATCGGTCGGCTACATATTGAATCTGTGAAGTAAAATCCCCTATTATTGCGATAAATATTTTATTTCAGCGTAACTTGAGCGTTACCGTTTTAATTACTGTATAGTAGACACAGAAGCTGTAAATGTTGCCCTTTAATGACATATATGAAAAATAAAAACCTGCGTCATCGGCCCTCCTTCATTTCCAGAGGTACTTTCCGTGAAGTGGCTATTGTGTAATAGTTCTTAAATACTACACACATCTAAACAAATGTCAATATGTTTAATATTTCTAGTGGGGTTTTGTTGGCAATTGAAATTGAATAACATATATTCGAAACCAAGCAGGCTAAAAGTAGAAATGCTACCTTCGTAGGTGAAAAACATAAAAGCAACATTTGTCTGATTATTTTGAACTTAGGAAATATATAATGAAAAAACCATTGAGTTAATTGCGAATTTATGAACGTTGTGATGAATTAACAGACGTTTCCACGCGGCCACCGTGTGAGGAATTTGGTCTACAATGTAATAACAATTCACTGTCCCACCAACTTCCCAAAAAAAAAAAAAAAAAAAAAAAAAAAAAAAAAAAAAAAAAAAAAAAAAAAAAACCTCCCCCTCGAACTTCTATCCTTCGGAATAATAGAGGCTCTACGTTTTGGAATCGAGGCGCGCCCGTTTCAGGAGTTTTTTGGATCAATCTGTAGGAGAATTACTCTGGTTGCTAGAAGCGACCTTTCATTACACTGTATTATTGTCAGTTCCCTCTAAATATAGTACTCGGTGTAATCGAGAACAACGTTGGACGAGCTCTGACAAGGACGTCGCGACCCCTTTATAGTCCCATTCTTCGTCTCGGGGGCTACGAGACTAAATGGTGACGAAAGTCCGACCTTCGCACTCTGGCCGTCTTGCGCTCTTAACAGATCGGTCTTTTATGCGTACTAGCGCGAGAAATTGGCATTTAGCACAGCCATTGTCCGCAACCGGTGACTGTGTCGGTGTCATTGTATTCTGTCTCGCCGTGAATAGCTAAACGGGCCGGCCCATCCGTTCCGGAACCGTGAAGTCAGCTGCGGCCGCCGCAGTATGCGACATTTAGCCGGAGGTGTGAACGAGTGGGCGCTGAGGATGCACCAGCCAGCAGCCTCAGAGGGCCGAGTCTGCGACATTCTAAGAGCGGCTGCACTGCAGCAGCCGGCAGTGAATGCCGATGTGTCTCTGACACCACGTCATCCACTGCTACTATATTTGACTGATAAAGTCCTACGCGGGTGTGTCCAAAGGATGTGTAACGGGACTTCTAGCTATTACATTGTATGTAAGCACCTTACTAGGTAATAAAAATATTATTAGATAATACCAGAAACGAAGTGAGACTATTCACGTACGATGTAACTGTGTACAAAGAACTGGATTATCTCTTTGTATAATGAATGACAACCTCCTTTTTATGTGATGAAAAGCATCCGGACAGCCTAGTGTTATACAGAATTGACCATTAGATGTACGAGATGCGGAGCGGCCAGATTAAAAGATGACGGGGAATATCGCATTGTCCGTAGTGAAGCAGCAATTACAGGACGGGTCAATCAGGAGAGCTTAATGACTGCGAATTTGGACAAGTCATTGAATGTCACCTTATTAATTAATACATCACAATATCTGAAGCCTTGTCAAACTGTGCAAGTCGTCTGCGGCGATGTGATTGTGAAACCTGAAGGAACAACCACAGCTAACCTGAAATCAGACCCGCCCGGTTGGCCGTGCGGTCTAACGCTCGACTTTCCGGAGTGGGAAAGAGCGCCTGGTCCCTGGCCGAATCCGCCCGGCGGATTCGTGTCGAGATCCGGTGAGCCGGCCAGTGTGTGGATGGTTTTTAGGCGGTTTTCCATCTGCCACGTCGAATGCGGGCTGGTTATACTCATTCCGCCTCAGCTATACTATGTCGGCGATTGCTGCGCAAACAAGTTCTCCACATAATCGTACACCACCATTACTCTACCACGCAAACATAGGGGTTACACTCGTCTGGTGTGAGACGTTTCCTGGGGGGGGGGGGGGGGGGTTGCACCGGGGGCCGAACCGGACAATAACCCTGGGTTCAGTGTGGGGCGGCGGAGGGGTGTAGTGGACTGCGGTAGTCGTCGTGGGGTTGTGGACCACTGCGGCTGCGGCGGGGACGGAGCCTCTCCGTCGTTTCTAGAGCCCCGGCTAACATACAATACAATACAACCTGACATCACGTACATCTCACGTAGGCTCCGTCGTGCACTGCGGAGGGTAGTTGCAAAAATTCGAATGATATCAGGGGAGGGAATCACTCCTGAGTTCCAAAATGTCGTCAGCATTCCTGTCAGCGTAGAAGGGAGTTAAAATGGTTAGAATGGTTGAGAAGCGATTTAATAGCTACACGTTTGTATGGTCAGTGCTAGGCGACTCCTGAAGTCGTTTGTAGAGAGGTGGCACTCTATAGTGGACTGCTGGAATCGAGTGATTTGTAATCATGAATCACGTCATAATCCAACGGAAGGGTTTAACGGATTGGAGGTCCAGGCTGTGAAGGCCTACGGGATGACTACCGCCCGCCGTGTCATCATCTGCCTAGCGGCGTCATGGCGTTGCGGGATGTGCTCAACACACCGCCCTCCCGGCGGTTTTGCAGGGTTTCCAGACCGTGTAACCGGTACTACTCGGTCAAGAAGCTGCTCAGTTAGGATCACGAGGCTGAGTGCACCCGGACCAGTCCTTCCGCCACGCAAATTCCTTGGCAGTACCGGTAAACGAAACCGGGTCCTCTGCAGGTACCTAAGCTTACCAGTCAGCTACGGAGAAGGACGATGTAAGGGTTTCGGTTTGGCGAGTGTCTAGTGAACGTTAACTGCCTTCATATGGAGTGGCTACAGCGGACAGAGGCGGTACTTCGTGGTTAGAGTGTGTTCCCTTTACTACGCTTAAGAAAACACATAATGCTACAGGATGTGAAAGTATTTTACAGAATTACGTACTGCATATAGAAGAAGAAATAGAAGAAGAACTGTTGAGAGACGAGACTGTGTCAGCACGCCAATGGCACACCTATGAGGCAACAACATGTTACGGACAACAACATGTTGGATTGGTACTAGTCTGTCCAGAGTCTTGACCTGAGGCCAATGAAAAACCTTGGGCATAAGGCAGAACGTTGATTCCTTTCTTGACGCTAGCATCCAACATAAGTATCTCCTCTGGCAAGAGGAAGAATGGGCTGCCATTCCTTCACAGATATTCTGACACGTCGTTGAAAGTGTCCCTATCAGAGCTCGTGCCCCATCTTAATGTCCACTAATAGGTGTCATATATATTTGATTAGATATGCTACGTAAGATAATTATTATGACATAGAGAAAGGATAGTACAGTATCAGCTCGCAAGAGTGGTGGTGAACATATCCAATAAGTCGCATAACTAATACGGGGTGGAACGATCAAGTAAATCGAATATTAGGGAGACAAATGTAATGTTTGCATTTGTTGAAAGTGTTTGTGGAAAGTCCGGTGTACCTGCAAAATAAATCGCATGCAACTCCTTAAAGTGATCAATTCTGCAGAATTATTCGAATGTTTGGCTTCATTATCAACGAGGCATGACAACAGACAATGAACGAATTCAGAGCCGCTCTGCAGGATGGTAAGAGGTTCGAGTACCTCACACGTAAGTGTAACGCAGTTGCTGGACAAGCTCTAATACGAATCTTTGGAAGAATCACGATTTAGTTGCCGTAAAGCCTGTTGAGTAAATTTAGAGAAGCTGTATTCGAAGAGGGCTGTGCGATGACAACGCTTCCATCAACGTATATCTTGAGCAGCGATCTAGAGATGAAGATAACAGATAAGGGTGTCTACAGAGGCATTTAGACAGCCATTTCTCCCTCTAAGAGAACTGGGCACCGGAGTATTTATGAAAGTGCAGAAACAGGTCTCAAGTGCCACCATGAATGACGTCCTATTTTCGATTCCCAGAAAGCGCATCCCACTCTACCACCCATACTTAAATTAGGCAAACTTTATCCAAGTGAAATTTTTAAAATCCTGCAAAATGTAATAGGGGTTCTTGATTTCAGTAATGAGTCTGCACCGTCATATCTGTGAAGTGCGTCTACTGACATGTTGCAGACTGGAAAATAGGTATCTCCATGGCTAAATCCTTTCGGAGACTCGATGATTTCTCACATAGTTGTCAAAATTACTCGGCAGAGAACTATTCGCAGCATCTGGCGACGTGTAATTGGCTAAATTTTGTGATACTTAAATATTATTTGTTGTCTGGGAAAAAAACATACAATTTCAATAATAAATTACGTGTTTCAGCCGACACTGACGATATTAAGATAGTAAGAGGAAGCACTACTTGATTCTCAAAAGTTTCGGGACAACAGTTCCAACATGATATATTTTAGGTCACCAGTACACTCACTACTTTTGAGCCGCTCGCACGAAATACTCTCCTGTGCCAACTTTTCAGTCTCTAAGTATAAATTGTAACATAGGTCCTCAATTATTTGCTGATTGTATCCCAGTCTGTGTCTTCTTCTACAGTTTTTCCCTGTACAGGTCCCTCTAGTACATGGAAATTATTCCCAGATGTCTTAGCAGAATTCCTATCGTCGTGTCCCTTTTCTTTGTCAGTGCTTAGAATATATTCTTTTCCTCGCCTATTATGCGGAGAACCAGCAACTTCCTCGCCATATCAGTCCACCTAATATTCAACATTCTTCCATAGCAACACATGTTAGATGCTTCGACACGCTTCTGTCCCGGGTTTCCAAGCGTCCATGTTTCCCTACCATACAATTCTACGCTAGAAACTTCCATTCATAGAAATATCTTCCAAAGTATTTCCTATGACTGATACTGATTTATTTCCTTTGGCCAGAAATAGCCTCTGCTCCTTTGATATTCTGCATTTTATGCTCTCCTTGCTTCTTCCGTCAAGGGTTGTTTTGCTTCCAAGGTAGTAGAAGTCCTTGAGTTCATCTCTTTGTGATTTACAGTTTTGATAATAACCGTTCGGTATCTTTTCAGCTACTTCTCTTTACTTTCGTCCTTCTTCTGTGAAGTTTCAACCCACATTCTATACCGATCACACCAATCGTTCCATTCAGCATAATTTTGATTACTTCTCCATTTTCACTGAGGATGCCACATTGTTTGACGTTAATTCTCTGCAAAAAATGGCTCTCAGCACTATGAGACTTAGCATCTGAGGTCATCAGTCAGCTAGAACTTAGAACTACTTAAACCTAACTAACCTAAGGACATCACACACATCCATGACCGAGGCAGGATTCGAACCTGCGACCGTAGCAGCCCCGCGGTTCCGGACTGCAGCGCCTAGAACCGCACGGCCACCACGGCCGGCAATTCTCTGCACGTGACGTGGGTGCCAGTCTTGTCTGAATTGCCGCCTGGAAATGTTCTTTATTGACAGCATCTTAGATTAAATTGAGCAGTCCTCCGCCATGCTTTATTCAGTTGGAAAAAAGGTGTGAGGTATGAAAGTATAGTCAGTGTATCTAGAAAGCTACGTAGTATAATCACGCTGTTAATTTTTAATATTCGCAGTGAGAAACAAATTACGTCTGACTTTCGTGCAAAAAGATTTTCATAATCTTTGACAAAGACTCATTACTGTAAATCGCTGACGAGTGTTTACGGCATGGGGAGCACAGTGGTGTGTTAAATCAATGTGTAGCGACTTACTTCGTAGCTGCAAGATAGTTATTTCCCTCGTTACAACCTTTCGAGGAACTGGATGAGTCCTCACATAGTTGTCAAAGTTACTTGGCAGAGAGCTATTCGCAGAATCGGGCAAGATGTTGTTGACTAAAACTTGCGATATTTGAATATTATTTAATGCCCGATAAAAAAATACACTACTGGCCATTAAAACTGCTACACCAAGAAGAAATGCAGATGATAAACGAGTATTCATTGGACAAATATATTATAATGGAACTGACATGTGATCACATTTTCACGCAATTTGGGTGCATAGATCCTGAGAAATCGATACCCGGAACAACCACCTCTGGCCGTAATAACGGCCTTAATACGCCTGGACATTGAGTCAAACAGAGCTTGCATGGCGTGTACAGGTATAGCTGCCCATGCAGCTTCAACACGATAACACAGTTCATCAGGAGTAGTGACTGGCGTATTGTGGCGAGCCACTTTCTCGGCCGCTATTGACCAGACGCTTTCAATTGGTAAGAGATCTGGAGAATGTGCTGGCCAGGGCAGCAGTCGAACATTTTCTGTATCCAGAAAGGCCATACAGGACCTGCAACATGCGGTCGTGCATTTTCCTGCTGAAATGTAGGGTTTCGAAGGGATCGAATGAATGGTAGAGCCGCGGATCGTAACACATCTGAAATGTAACGTCCACTGTTCAAAGTGCCGTCAGTACGAATAAGAGGTGACGGAGACGTGTAACCAATAGTACCCCATACCATCACGCCGGGTGATAACGCCAGAATGGCGATGACGAATACACGCTTCCAATGTGCGTTCACCGCGATATCACCAAACACGGATGCGACCATCATGATGCTGTAAACAGAACATGGATTCATCCAAAAAAATTACGTATTGCCACTCGTGCACCCAGGTTCGTCGTTGAGTACACCATCGCAGGCGCTCCTGTCTGTGATGCTGCGTCAATTGTAACCGCAGCCATGGTTTCCGAGCTGATAGTCCATGCGGCTGCAAACTTCGTCGAACTGTTCGTGCAGGTGGTTGTTATCTTGCAAACGTCCCCATCTGTTGACTCAGAGATCGAGACATGGCTGCACGATCCGTTACAGGCATGCGGATAAGATGCCTGTCATCTCGACTGCTAGTGATACGAGGCCTTTGGGATCCAGCACGGCGTTCCCTATTACCCTCCTGAACCCACTGATTCCATATTCTGCTAACAGTCATTGGATCTCGACCAACGCGAGCAGCAATGTCGCGATACGATAAAACGCAGTCGCGATAGGCTACAGTCCGACCTATATCTAAGCCGGAAACGTGATGTTACGCATTTCTCCTCCTTACACGAGGCATCACAACAACGTTTCACCAGGCAACGCCGGTCAACTGCCGTTTGTGTATGAGGAATCGGTTGGAAACTTTCGTCATGTCTGCACGTTGTAGGTGTCGCCACCGGAGCCAGTCTTATGTGAATGCTCTGAAAAGCTAATCATCTGCATATCATAGCATCTTCTTCTTGTCGGTTAAATTTCGCGTCTGTAACACGTCATCTTCGTGGTGTAGCAATTTTAATGGCCAGTAGTGCATAATTTCAATAAGAAATTACGTGTTTCAGTCAACTTCGACGGCATTCAGATCGTAAGAGGAACCACGACTTCAGTCTCAAACTTTTGGGGATAGCAAAACTCTCATTGTACTTCGAAGTGATGTACTGCTTATTTTTGTGAGCTGGAGACGGCCTAAACTGGTAATTTGTTGGTGAAGGTGAGTGTGCTAGCCAATAACCAACATCTTTGTCAGGATCGAAATGAAATTCCTTCTCCAATTCTGAACAATGTTGTAACGCGTATTTGAGAATGAAATTCACCACTGTCTACAGTTGTTATGAACGTAAGCTATTGCTGGGAGGAGTATACGTCATTGAGTATTCATGCCAATAAACAAATAAATACCTATTTAAGACTATTCCTTACATAAAACAAAGTAATCTCTACAAACCACTATCATCAGGATGACTGATCCTAAACGCTTTTGACAGGCTGTATACTTCACCAGTCAGCGGTTGCAGCATCATACGCTAAAGGGTCAAACCGTCATGACTTCTGCCGAACAAGAGAATGCATGCCATTGGTGGCTTGTGGCTACGTGACTATGTAACGAAAGCGTTCTAAAGACATTACGGGACGATAGGGGCCGCAAATGGGGAAATCCACTGCCATTACTGACATCGACGAAGGGCAGTTTGTTGTGGCGCGGAACGTGGGAGCGAACATCTCGGAAACGGCCAAGCCGGTAGGCTATTCGATTGCTACTGTTGTGAGCATGTGTGGAGAGTAATCGATGGGCTCTGAAATCTCGAATGGACGACATAGTTCGTAAAACAAGATACACAAACAATTTGTGACGGATATGACGATGGATTACAATGCTGACGCATGCCGCAAGTGCTTCGAAGCACACTGTGCAGCGCGAATTATTGTTGAGAATGACATTGTAAAATTGTTCAGAAATGGTTCAAATGGCTCTAAGCACTAATGGGCTAAACATCTGAGGTCATCAGTCCTCTAGACTTGAACTACCTACACCTAACTAACATAAGGACATCACACACATCCATGCCCGAGCTAGGATTCGCACCTGCGACCGTAGCAGCAGCGCGGTTCCGGACTTAAGCGCCTAGAACCGCTCGGCCACATGGGTCGGCTACGGTATTGCAGTGTCTGTGTTGTTAAGAAGAATGATTCATTGGTCCTTCGGACACGCATGTATCTCCGAAGGAACACTGCATCGATCTTCTTAACAACATAGGCAGTGCAATAACGTATTTATCCGCCAACACCACTTAGCGATTTTTAGTTAAATGGTCCTCCCCTGTACGGAAATTACATAATGTGTGTAGTATCGCAGTTGGTGACACAGGGACGACGACATGTGGAAGTTTTGGTCTGGTCGTCGGTCATGCACGGACAGCCAAAGCTCTTAAGGCAACCGCTACTTTACACCGCGAAATACAGGTATGTGTCCCACTCTGTTTCAAATTTTCATTGTCGTCATTCCACAGTACAGCTGATGGTTGAACGTATTAGCAACTGCGAATGTATTTCGTGTGCTAATTGTTGAACATGTTGCTAATACACAGACGATGCTTACGTATTCACATACTGACCCAATAACATCGTCACTTCTGACAGCTGTGCGAACAGAGTCACCGAAAATGGAATATGACTCGACCAACGACTTTAAATTTCATAGCGTGGCGGTACGTCCGCCACGTCCGAAGTAAACTGAACTCACGTCCACCATTTTATCTGTAGTCAAGGGGGCGTCTGTTGTCTCTCCCACCTCAGGAAACTGACTTTGACTATCTTCAGATAGCTCATGCTACTTTCATTTTTCTCTCAAAAAACAGTAAACAACATTGAATTCTATGTATACTGGCAGCAGCGAGGCACGTTTCAGTCGAAATGTGGATAAAAGTTTCGATGTGCATAAAACTACGAGAGGACTTACAACATTTTTGTCCACCCACTATAACTTCTTGCTGTTCGTAAACTGAACGTAAATCAATGCAAAATGAGAAGTTACATCCTGAGGATTGAGGACTAGACATCGAAATGCGTTGTCGTTAGCTAATAGAAACGGTAATTTTGTTTGTATGAAGATATGTGAAAAGAGTATAACTGTTACAATTACAGACTAACTATGAGCTACTGATAACTCATTAAGAGGGTTATTGATAAAAGTGTTGAAAATTCGCTTTTGGTGTTTGGTTGTGCGCCTTCATCTTTTTTTGTGAACGTTGTGGAAAATTAAAGACAGCTGGGATAGCCTTGGACAAAAGGCGTCTTTGATATACAAACATCAAAGAAAGTTTTGCATCACCTCGGTTCGAAGAGTTTCGGAACCCGTAGAGAAAATTGGAATAGGGATCAACATAGACATCATTTTCGCCCTTTTTATTTCTCATGAAAACCACACATTGCATGTTGTACCACCGTACAGGGTGGCCTTCAGAGGTGGTGGTCCAGATCAAATCTGTACAAGTCCTTTGAGCCACACTATTCAGTATGTCGTGTGGCCACCATGCGCTGCTACTAGAATCGGTTCTGAATACGTTCCTGAGGGATTTCCCTCCACGCAGTTTGTATCCGAGCCCACAAATCCGAGACACCAGTTACGTGCCGCACTAAGTGCCGACCAACCATATCCCAGACATGTTCGATGGACGAAATGTCTGGCGAACGTGCAGGCCAGGGAAGCAATGGGACCCGTCGCGCTTCGAAGAAGGCCTGTACATTCCTCGTAATTTGCGGCCGGGCATTGTCCTCTTGAAATGTTGCCTGTGGAGATTCCTGAGGTAGGGGAAGTACCTCAGGTTTCACAAACTTCGTTAGGTACCGGTTGCTGTTCAAAGTGCCCGCAATGCGTACGAGGAGAGATCGGTTGTTGTAACCAATGCCGCCCCTAACCGTCACACCTGGTGTTTGTCTGCTATGCCGCTCCACAATGCAGCCGTCCAGATTGTGCTCACCACGGTACCGCCGGACACTTATGCGGCCATCACTGTAGGACACGTTGAAGCGGAACTTGTCCGAAAAGATTACATGTTGTCACTCAGCACCCCAGTGTCGATGCAGACAAGTTGCCACCTGTTGCAGCGCTCCAGAGACGAGCCAACACTGTGGATGACGCTGTACGGTTCGCAATGGCCATGCGGACGAGATGACGGTCATCCCATGCTGTGGTCATGTTCCGTGGTCCAGTTCCCGCTCGTCGGTACATACGACCTTCCTCCATCCACTGCTTCCACACATGCACCATTGTCATAGCAGCATGCTCTGTGCGAGCCGAAATGCCACGGTATGACAACCCCGTTTCCCGGAGACCGAACTTTCTGCCCAGTTAGAACTCGCTCACATACCGATATGGCTCCCTTTGACGTCGGCGAGGCATACTGGCACCCACCGTAATGTTCCCACCTTGGGTGACGGCGCTGCACCGACTACATTAGGCGCAACACCGACTCTGTCGGACCGACAAAAGAGGGCGCTGCTCGGCCCACGTGTACCCCACCTCGCATCAAAACGTATCACGTATTGCTTGCACACCCGTTGCCACTTCCAGCAAGTGTGGCGCTGTTCGGGTAATTCCTTCTCGGTGTTGCACTTATCACAAACGGCAGTGTAAGACAATTGGTTTTAAATCAATGTTTATTAACAAAATAACCAAGAAGAAGAAATTCAATACACCACTTCGAGTTTCATGCCTTGTGCCTTAACAACTTCACTTAGGGTCAACGCGTAATCTCGTGGTAGTATTCTTGACATATTCATTAGGTATACAAGTGACTATACTGGTTATGTCCTTTATTTTTGTCACTTTTCCTGGAAATTTTCCCATGGAATACGCACGGTTCGGTGGAAATAAACATTTTAAAAATGCGGATACATGACCGTAGAGCAGTGATCCAGATGAGGGCGGACAAGCGTGGTGTAAGCAATCTCTTTAGTACACCTGTCGCCTTTTCTAAGTCTTTGGTCTGCTTTTCCCACAAAATTATCCACTTGATATTATTTAAGTTATTTTTAATTGTAATCCCTAAGCATTTAACTGAATTTATAACCTTTAGATTTGTGTGATGTATCGTGTGACTGAAACTTACCGCCTCTTAGTCCTCATGTGGATGACTTGACACTTCTGATTATTTACAGTTAACTGCCACTTTTCGCACCATACAGATATCTTGTCTAAAACGTTTTACAGTTTGTTTTGGCCATCTGATAACTTTATAAAACGGTAAATGACAGCATGATCGGCAAACAATCCAAGAGAGCTGCATTCACTGTCTCCAAAATCGTTAAATGTAGATCAGAAACAACAGAGGGCCTGTAACACTTTCTTGGGGAACGTCAGATGTTACTTCTGTTTTACTCGATGACTTTCCGAACTCCAACATTTTTGAATGGAATTTATAAATCCAGTCGCACAACTAAGACGATACTCGATAAGCAAGCAGCTTGATTAGAAGTTGCTTGTGAGAAACGGTGCCAATAGCCTTCTGTAAATCTAAAAATATGGAATCCATTTGACATACCCTGTCGATAGTACTTACTACTTCGATAGAGTGAAGAGCTGTTTGAGTGTTTGTCAATAAATCGCCTACTTCGAGGTAGCCCTAATGTTCGAACTCAGTATATATTCCGAAACCCAACTGCAAATCGACTTTAGCGATATGGGTGTGTAATTCAGCGGATTACTGTTCTCTTTCTTGTGTAGGACTGTGGCTTGTGCGACTTTCCAGTCTTAAGATACGATCTATCGATGAGCGAGAGGTTGTATATTACCTGAGAGGAAGATTTCAACGAATGTGTGGAGCATTTCACGGAACACTGAAAAGAGAACGGACCGAAACACAGCACAAGTTGTACAAGGTGGTGGCAGTGTCGATTAGTCTATATGAAAATGAAACCTGGAGAGTAAAAGGGAAGGACCAGAATCACATACAAGCCATGTAATTGATTTTCCCTACACTACAGGGACAATCATTGCAGCTGACCTTCCTGACCGGTGTTACGTCTTTTCTTTTCTAAAAATACACCTTAACGCGTTTCGAGAACAGCCATAATCAGAATCACATTCAGAACTTCGATACTATGTATCTCGTCAGTTTTCGCATATTTCTACCATGACTAGCCATGATACAAGTAATTAGTTGTTGGTATAACTTAAGAAATATCGTGCAGCGGTGCCCGATGGAAACCCGTTCGGATGGTGATTACACAACAGTCTTTGAACCAGTACCCTGGATTAAAGTTAAAACCTCATCGCAGCATTTCGTGAAGTAAGGCCATTGGCACCGATGATGGTGACCTGTCAGTCGGACTGGGAGCGTTAAACTTAGCGACTCCCTTGTGATATTCGAGAGGAGTAGGCTATATGCTGGCACCAGGTTTCACTCCCACCCTTCGGTCATAATCACCATCATTGTCATCGTCGTGACACAAAACAAACATAGCACTGCACTATACCCACATATATTACACTCACCAACACTGTATAAACACACATATGTCGCAACCCTCACATACCATAAAGAAAGGGGCCAAGAGGTGCAGAGGAAGAACACCCTGCCCAACACCCAACGAACAATTCTACATGACATTTAGGCGTAAATTTTTTACATGAAGCGGCTGCTTCGGTTTGCTAATGTACACAGTGTGCAAAATCTGAATAGATCGAAGAATGTTTGTAATACGAGAGGATAACCAAAAAAACCGGAATAACATTTCCGTGGGCGGAGATTGTGCAGTACGCATTTCTGACGCTAGGCACGTATAGCGCAAGTCATTGCCACCTTAGTGCCGCCTGTGTTGTCGATCTTGCCCGTTCTGTTCATCTGCTGTGATAGTTTTTGCTGACACTCTTTCGTTCTCGTTTCGCTTTATATGATGGCAAGTTAAAGTGAATAACGTGCCGCTGTGACATTTTGTTTTCTACTTGGTAAAAATGATGCTGAAACTATTTTAATGTTGAAAACAGCTTACCAAGATGACGCTATGGGAAAATTTCAAGTGCACGAGTGGTTAGCTCGATTCAAAAATGGCGTCATCCCGATTGACCAGAAACCTCATTGTGGATGTACATCATCTGCCCGAATCGACGAAAATATTGCAAAAAATCGAGAGCGTGTGCTCACAGACCGTCGACAGACAATTGATCAACAGACAGAGATTAGTGGGTTATCTTGGAGTTCGGTTCAGCTAATTGTAAAGGAAGATTTCGGAATGAGAAGCGTTGCTGCCAAGTTTGTTCCTCGGGTTTTGACTGACAGCCAAAAAGAATGTCGAGTTGAAACATGTGCTTTGAAATAACACCTTGAAACAGAACCAGATATTTTGTGAAAGGTCATTACTAACTATGAGTCATGGTGCTATGGTCACGACTCATAAACAGTCAAGCCAATGGAAGACGTCATCGTAATCCCGTCCAAAAAAATGTCGTCAAGTCGAATCAGACATCAAAACAATGCTGATTTTTGCTTTTTGGAGGCCAAGGGCGTACGTCATTCAGATTGTGTTCCCCTACGTCAGACCGTCAACCAAACCCTTTTATTTGGAAGTTTTAAGAAGAATGAGCAACAGTGTTCGCCAAAATAGACTAAATTTGTGGCTGACAGGAGATAGATTCTTTCACAATGAGAACAGAATTGCACATATAGTCAGTTTTTGGCTGAAATTGGCGTGGTTCCGTTACCCCAACCACCCTACAAACATGACCTGGCTCCGTGCGACGCATGAAAAGGGCCTTGAAAGGACACCGATTTGACAACACTGAAGAAAATGAAAATTACGAGGGAGGAGCTGTCAGCCATTTCTAAAGCTGACTTCAATGAATGTTTCGAACAATGGAAGCACCGGCGGCACAAATGCATTAGTTGTAATGGAGAATATTTTGAAGTGGATAAGGTTGTTTTGTAAGTAATTTGAGATTACATAGCTTTTAAAAAATAATTCCGTCTATTTCTCGGGCACCCCTCGTAAGACTGACTCTGGATTGACACTTGTTAGTGAACCTCTTAGAACATGCTCTAAATGGCCACCGTTGACGTCCCTGCAGCGCTGGGCTCGATAACCAAACTTTGAGAAACGAGCAACTGCGCAGCCTCAGGGAAGCAGCAACAGCGTTTTCAGTGTTCTCCTTTAGCTCTTCCAGTGTGTAAGCATTACGTGAGTACATCTAACCTTTCCGTATGCCCCGCAGATAAAAGTCCCAGGGAGAGAGATCAGGCGCTCTAGATGGCCAGGAGATTGGACTGACTCTACTATGGCCCTTTCTTCACCGAACATGTCTAGCACGTGCGTCAAGTTATGGCGGTGTATACTGTTGTTCCGCCTTGAAGAGAGTCGCTCATGTTTGTGAGTTGATCCACATATGGATCCACAAAGAGGTTAGAAAGTTTTTGGAAAGAATTTTACTACGGATGCTGACAGGAAACATTGCCCAAAAAATATCAGTCCCGAGACAACGCAAAGGCTGGAGCTTTCTGGTATACGAGTGGTGTCCGGAAAGTAGGTTCCGATCGGTCGCGAAATGGAAACGACTTTGAAAATCCGATAAAGCTTTGCTCAGATGTGTTGGGCAGTGTCTCTAGTATGACCCTAGATAGCATCACGTCACTCTTCTCAGTTCTGAGCTCACAAGAGCGCGTAAAGGTCTAGAAAATAGTGTCTCCCGCCAAGTACGAGGGCCTGGTGACAAATTTCGCCTGAAGCTGTGAGGCCAACAATACATAACTGTTGTTATGTATAATAAGACAATAATTCTCTGCAGCATTCTGCAGAGGCAATGAAGATGCTCCTGCATCGTTTACAATTGGAAATGTTTGATTACCAACAATACAGCCCGTAATTGTCTCCCTCTGAGTTTCATCTCTGCTCACATAAATCGCTGGCTATGAAGACAACATTTTGGCACAGACAACGAGCTCTAGGGCAGCGGCTACCTTCTATGATGAGGGTATTGGAAAGTTGGTACAACGCTACGACAAATGTCTAATTCAGAACGGCGACTAAGTGGAGAAGTAGCTGGAAGATGTAGCTAAGTGTTACATATTTAACATTTCTGATTTTTACTGTGGTTGCCATTTCGCGATCAATCGGAACTTACTTTCTCGACAGACCTCGTATAATGAATCGCTCCAGGCAGAAAGGGCTCCAGTCACAAAATCTGCAAAAAGAGGTTTATATGGAAACCACGTCTTTATGGGTGTTTTCTTCATTATGAGCAAATAAGTGTTGAGTCAAGTACGTGGCGTCGACATCTACGTTGTTAGAGACGGAGCACGAGCTCGGATGTTTCAAGGATGGGTAAGGTAACCGGCAGTACATTTGGATATGCTTCATTATTTTACTATACTGCGCACATTCAGGGGATACAGCGCCGCGTGATGTTTCAAGTAAAAGGAGGACACCACTCCACGTGTCTGGGAGGTGTAGGAGGACTGGAAGCGATGGACCAAATACATGGCAGCCAAATTCGCTAGACCGGTCTACTTTCCTTCCATGTTATTTTAAGACCTAGGTGCACGCTATAACTGAACCAGATTGCACATTTTGACAAAAGCATTATTCAAATTGTTGTAAGCGTCACCCATCAAATTCTGCAAAATTTATTGTGCAAAACCGTTTCGATATTTTGCGTGTCACTATGCTGGTTTGCTGCCTGAACACATGAACCTCAGCTCACCTGTCGATATTTTCCTTCTACACATGGCTTCCCTGATGCTGCGAGTAGAATTTCTCGACTTGGGAAGTTGTAGCACGAATAAGCAGAACTAAATGTAACAACGGTGTGCATTAAATGTTTCCGGTTTCAGTTCTGCCAAGCTAATAAATGAGAGAAAGTCGTTAAAGAAAAATAATTCCTTTCTATTGTGATTCTTTGAATACATTTCGAAGATAAAACCGCTTCAGTTGTAAGTACTTTGTTTGTAAGCACAACCGGTTTCGCAGCATTTTAGCTGTATCATCAAATGCAATAAAATAAAATCATGCTCTGCTCATAAAAGAATTAGACGACAAAATGATTTGTAAAACTGACCACTACTTGTATAAAGAAGGAATAAATTACCTCTGTAATCAATTTTCATTTGAAGTAGTTGACAGGCTTCTGCATACGTATGTCATTTTACGACAACTGTGAATTAAACTGAGGAGTTCTTGTAAATTAAAATCGTCACTTATGACCTCAGAGAATGTGAACATTGTGTTACAGATTCTTCCTACCTCTTGATTACTGTAGCGTGGTATCTGGAGTCAACGTTCTGCTGTTCTGAGATATCTTTGAGCAGAGGCGAGATGGCCAAGGTGGTTTAGTCGATTTCTAAAATATTCACAAAAACTGAAAATAAAAGCTTCGCGACTACTCTGATGCGTCGCAATTTGATAAAAACACTGTAAATAATATTCAACTGGGTCCAAAACCTGCTGGATGGGATATGTAGGGTTAATATTACGATCACGAAATTATCACATTCAGCAATGGACGACTGTCTGACTATTTGTTTAACTGGCAAGAGAAAGAAGTACTGATGGTTGGTAGGCTGGCCTTCAAACTAATAAAACAATTTGAAACAAATCAATTGGCAATTCAATGCATAAAAAAAATCAGTACACTTCCACTTGCAATGCTTTCGAATCATAAAACTCAGTTTCTCTTTCGGCCCATAATAATAAGAAAATTGTTCGCTTTTTTTTGCATGAGTGAGTTATAATGTGACGGTGCTCTCGTAAACTGATTACTGCGGATTCTACACTGTTCCATGTCTCTTCGGTATTTACCTTTTACGGGATGGAGCTCTTGCTCGGCTATCTCTTTTGTTCTCCTGTTGTCTTCTGCTCTTGCGCTTCCTCTTATGAGCCGATTTATAGATCAGTTCTTCCTTTCAGAATATAACAAACAGCAGTAATAGTAATGCCTTCTAAAACTTTTCAAGTTCGTTTCGCAGTTCCTCGTAAATAATGACGTTCTCAGTCTCGAAAATACTGCCTGCTTCCGTTTTCTTCCGAACTCCTCCTCCTTCCGACACGATAAAACTATAGTTGTGTTCTGTATCTAATTTGCGCGTTTTTTACCACACACACTCGCGACCAAGCACCTACAATATAGGCTGTTCCATACACGACAGAGCTTCTAGAAGTACAAAAAGGGGACAAAAAATTACCATGAGTTAATATTACAATGCAAATAACAACATCAAATTATCTAACAATTTTTCGTTGCATTTTCATGTATAAGATCACCAAACGACTCAATAAATATCAAAGATGACAGTTGGTAATACTCTCTTAGGATTTAAAGGTTGGCTACAGCGCATACACAAGCTCTGGAATCTAAGACATTGTTGTCGCGCTTGGCAGCGCACGGATTAATTAGTGGCAGTTTTGGATGCCAGTGTAGGAGCCCGCCTGCTGTGGTGCGCACGTGTGTTGGGCGAGGGGTCGTCGCCGAGCTGTCGTACTGCCGTGTCCGCCAGCAGCGACACAGAATTTGGTATTGAGTTGCTGTTTTTTGTAATTTGCAGCGCGCTTATTAATTTAAATAAAAGGGTTTGTGTATGTGCGTAGCAGCAGACGGTAATTTTGATAATGATAGGAGTTGAATTCTTAAAGGAAACCATTGTTAGGTGAATAGATTAAGTATTGATTTTTTCATTGATTTCTTTTGTAATTGTCAGGGAATTGTTTCACTACGTATTTAATACAGAAGTATTTCAGTCTGTCTCAAGAGTTTGATTAATTTGTAATATTGCTTTAATGCCACTGGAGGCAGATTTACATACGAAGCGATTGTTCAAAGAGATTCTAGCGTTTTGTTAATTGAATGAGAAAGAATCGCTTTCAGAATATAGTTTTTGAAAAAAGAAATTACTTGTTTGCGTTATCATTTATCGAGATTAGATTTGTCCAAACCCTTTCTCTTGAATTATATTTTGTTGTAGCAAGCAGCAGCAGCCGCAGCAACAGCAGGAGCTGCCACACAAAACATGCATTGCACTCAGTACGATTTTGTTAAATAAAGGAATAAAGCAGATCAAGCAGTGGCAGCAGAAAAACCAAGTAGGTTATTTGTTGCGCACAGGACCAATTAAATAAAAAAATAAAGTTTAGGCGATCTCTGTATAGTAACGTTAACAAGAGTAAAAGCACAAGATCTTCAGTAGAAAACACAAGATAAGAAGACAGAGCTCGCGACATTCACCTGTCGACATGCCTGCCGGGATATTTTTTTTTTTCTTTGGATGAGTCGTAGTTAGATATGCTTTGTATTTCGCTGCCAACAGCAAGCTTACGCAACAGTGTCTCATTAGTGACGACACAGCATTTTGATCGCTTGCGCACTGCTTTGGATTAACACAAAATTTTATTTCAGCAGTTTGGTCTTTGAATTTGTTGGTGCATTGTGTAATAGTTAATTGAACAGTGGTATTTTTAGGATAGCGGTGTATTTTAGTGACATGTTTTCGTTCGTACTGTGACAATGATGACGCGAGCACAGAAGAAAGTAGATAAGCATACAGATACTACTGCAAACGCGAACGTAGATACGGTTCCGAACATGAATGTAGAAGCGGTTTCAAACGCCGTTTCCGAAAATTCGGAACAGAGAGTAGAAAATTCCTTTGAGAATAGTGAGATCCGGGAATTTTCGAACAATACTGCGGAGAATCGTAATGTAGGCGATCTTTTTCCAGCAATACGTGATGAACAACTGTGTGCTACATGCAACTTAGAACATGACAATACAGTGACGCAAACCGAACTCATTATGAGAAATTCCAGCGTTGCCTCCACCTGAAAAGTGCAGAGTAATTATTCCCCCACTTTCGGTGGAAATTCAGGTCTTGTTGCCACTCGATAGAGCGGAGTAATTTAGCCTTTCCTTCTGTTAGTGGAAATGGAGGTACTGCTTTTGCTTTAACAGAGGAAAGTAACGTTGTACTCCCTGCCCCCAGTAATGTCGTTTTCCAATTATTACTGATTAAACTCGCTGAATTTAATGACAGACAGGAGAGTAAACTCGCTGAATTTAACAACAATAATGCAAAGAATTTAAAATCACTTCAGAAGGAAATAAATGAGAATCTCACATTGTTTCGGGGTGAGGTGAATGACAATTTAAATTGTAAATTTGAAGAAATGACTATTCATCTGAAAAGTCAGGTACGTGAAGAATTCAAATCAGATATTAATTATCTTGTATCCCGACTTGATAAGGTACAGAATGTTGATATTGTTGAAGTAAAGCGACAGACGTCACAACAAGAACTGTAAGTAGAGGATCTAGCGAAAAATGTCGAGCCATTGCAGTTACAGACCACCAATGAAGTTTCAATGATAGAAACTCAATTAAAGACAGTAGCTAAACAGATAGATGAATTATCCATGAAAGTGACGGAACTGAGCAGAGAAACGAGGCCAGATGACACTCAGCCGGTACCGATCGCGGATACCGAATAATTTCAGTCTCTGCAACGTTTTATACAAGGGCAGATGACAATTAATCAGGAAAACAAACGTGACGTGAAAAGTATACAGGAATAGCTTGCCAGCATCGAAGAAAAGATCGATCGCAGCAATGACACTGGTAGATCCGATAATTACCAAATTGGTAACGACAATGAGCGCGTTAATTCTGACCACTTTTCTCGTGAATATGACACGTTTGCGGGACGTAATGAAGGAAACGTGAGTCATTCTGTAAAAGAAATTCACACGCAAAGAAAAATGACGAGTTCGACTACAATCGTTTTCTCACGGTTAGGAAACTTAAAATTTTTAGGAATGCTAGTCACGAAATCCACCCTCGAGAGTGGTTACAACAATTTGACTATTCTTTACCACCAACATGGCCAATTGGCCACAAACTGGAATTCATTTGCAGTTATCTTGAAGGAGAGCCTGCAAAAAGAATGCGCTCAATAGTTCGTGAATGTCACACTTATGGTGACTTTTATCACGCATTCTTATCCGCTTACTGGTCACAGACTACACAAGATCGTGTAAAACATTACATCATTATGATGCAGAGTTATGAGCAGTCGAAATTTTCAACTACAGTGCAATATTTTGAAAACATGGTGCGCATGAACAGATATTTAACGAATCTGTACAATCAGTTGGAATTAATTCGTATCTGTTTGACAAAACTGCCGATCAGATTACGCCACATAATTTTAGCAGGTAGGTGCAAAGATGACTTGGAGGCATTCCAAGCTCTTTTGCAAGAATTATAATTTGACAACTGTGAAAACACTCAAAGAAATAATAGTAATCAGTATTGGGAAAATAATAATCCGCAGCGTGACCGTAAACGTGTGTGGACCTCGGACGAACTTCACGAATACAGGGCGGAAGAAGACCGCGCAACACAGATCGTAGATGCCAGAGAAATGATTTTTATGATCATAGGAACTCTCAGTACAGTAATAGAGATCGCGGACCTGGAGAGGCGTTATGGAAATGAAAATTATTTTAGAAGGAATGGTCGCGGTAGAAACAACCGAAACTGGCGGTTACACGCAAATTACAATTCGGAACGCGGTGCTCATGCAGAATTCAGAGCATCGAGCCCACGTGATAATTATGGTCATAACAATTATGAGAACCAAAACAGTTATAATGAAGGAACAAATCAAAATTGGCATGATCACAGAAATTCCAATTAAGGGCGTGGCGACAATGTAGAAATCAGACCACCAAACCCAAGCAATAATTCGCGGTAACACGAGCCGGCACAACAATGACTAGCAACAAGGACTACAAACGAACCGTTTGTAGCGGTGGAAAACCGACACACAAATTATGTTAACTTTGTTGGACTGAACGACATTAGAGACACATTATTACAAGAAAATGACAACAGCGAAATCATGTATACTCATCCAATTATAAAAATCTCGGTAGGAAATATTGTACTTTCCGCTGTACTTGATTCTGGCAGCCCTGTGAATGTAATTAGCGACACTATGTTTAAGACGTGTGAACAGGCATCTGTTTGTCCAACCTCTCCATTATTAAAGACCAAATTAAAGGGAGTCATTCAAGGAAAGAGTGTAGACCTACGCAATCACACTTCTTTAGTTTTCAGATATCAAGGACACGAGTTTTCTGCAAATTTCTTAGTAGTCCCTCTCTTGAGAAATGATTTTGGGTGTGGAATTCCTACGTGACTATAAAGCAATGTTAAACTTCTGTAATGCTGAAGTCATGTTATGAGTAAATCAAATGCTAGTCATGCTTAAATTTCAAGGATGTTTAACAAAGGAGGATGGGAAGCGAATTATCTGCGTTTTCTCATTCCACATGAGACACAACAATCACTGAATTCGTCTAATAGTTGCACAGATAACATCACTAGTTTTTACTGTGAAACAGAACAGCCCATTACTACAGAACAATTAATTGAAAGGAAAGTTTACTGAGATGAAGTAGATCCTAATGCAGGCACTGATGAGTTATTTGAAATATTACATTCAAATTGTGAAGTTTTTTCTCACAAGACAGGAACCATAGATAACTTTCTTTATGAATTCAAGATCAAGGAACATAATAAATTTTTTCTATTACCATACGTCTTCCCATTGACATATGGAGACAAAATCAAACAGGAAATACAATCCATGTTAGAGCAGGGAATCATCGAACCTGCTGTAAGTACATATAACAGCCCATTACACGTGGTTAAGAAAAGGGATAATTCCATTAGACTAGTTCTTGATTCCAGACAAATTAACACAGTAATCCAACCTGAAATCGATGGAGCACTGTCACTAGATGAACTATTGCAAAAATTCCATGGAATGAAGGTGACGTCATCTTTGGACTTACGATTTAGTTTTTGGCAAATAGAATTAAATCCGAGGTGTAGGGAATACACAGCTTTCCTCTGTTTAGGAAACTGGTATCAATTTCGAAAATTGCAATTTGGTCTCAACGTTCCATCTGCTGCAATTATCTGTGGTTTCAATACAATATTACCGACACACTTAAATGACAGGATCACCACTTATGTTGACGACATTTTGATCGCAGGAAATTCATGGACGAAACACAACCAAGTATTAAGTGAATTATTACAAACATTTTGGGAACATGGCATTACAGACAATTTAGAAAAAATGCGTCTTTGGTAGAACACAAATCAAATTTCTTGGCCACATTGTTACAACAAAAGGCATTATAACCGTCCCAAAAAATTTAAATGCAATCAAAGAAATGCCCCTACCAACAAACAAGCGACAATTAAGAGGATTTTTGGGTCTAATAAAGTTTTATCGTCGTTTTATTAGCTTGTAAAGCTTATCAACACCTAGATAATGTCAACTAACAGGTAAGAACACAGTTTGGGACTGGGATCATGTTGCTCAAACAGAGTACCACGATTTTAAAACTGCACTACTGAATGCACCTATACTGTCACATCCTAATTTATCCCTTGATTTTTGCCTTTCGACAGATAGCTCTAGATCTCGGCTTGGTGTCCATTGATTGCAAGAAGTAGTTGAAAATGGATTAGTTACTCAGAAAAGTCTAGCTTTTGCCAGTCGAGTATTAACAAAATCAGAGCGCGATTATTCAGTCACGGAGCTGGAAGCATTAGCCATAGTATGGGCGTTTGATAAATTTCGTTATTATCTGTAAGGCAAGCACACAAAAGTATACACCGACCATAGGGCGTTACTATATCTCATGTCAGCCAAATTAAATCATTACTGCTTAAAATGTTGGGTTTTCTTTCTTCAGGAATTTATCTTCACTGTTATATATATTCCAGGTTCACATTGCTGATGCGCTTTCACGAGCACCTGTTGGCTTGGCTGAAAGTAAGGAGGAAGATTGCCTAGAAAATAATTACAGCTTACTCTACATGCACAAGGTTGCTTTTGAAAACTTCATTTCATCCTCATTAAGTGACATTGCGCGTGAACAAGAAAAGGATTCGATTTGGAAGGGCATAAAAAGGAAGTGGGAGAATAAGTCACATCCTGCTATAAGACAGTTTTACATCATATGTGATAACATCTTATTCAGACGCAGACGTCCTGACAGCCCTTCTTCGGTTTTATGCATACCAGACGAAATTGTAAATAAACTCACCGGCTATACACATCTCAGCTATGTCCACTTTGGTGCGAATAAATGATTTCAAAAATTACGAGACACATGTAATTTTTACAATATGGAAAAGATAATTCGTAAAGTCCTAACAATATGCAAGTTATGTCAGAAAGCAAAACCACCAACAGTGACACACAGAAAACCACTATTTCCAATCATCCCAGTCAAATTAAAAGAGATGACTGCTGTGGACGTCTTCGGGCCAGTAATAAGGTCTAGACAAAGCCATTCATATGTTTTCGCAGCTGTTGAGCTTAATTCGAAATTTGTGTCATTCACACCATTACGAAAGGCTACAGCAAAATCAGTTTCTACAGCATTCGTCAAGAATTTATTGAAGGAAGTAGGGCACGTTGACAAGGTGATTTCTGACAGTGGCCCACAATTTCGTTCCAACAGTTGGCTGAAAACCTTGCAACGCAGGAAAATTAAACCAGTTGTTCTATCACTTTTTATGCCATCATGTAACCCATCAGAACGTATTATGAAAGAGTTAGGTAAGCTTTGCAGATTGTACTGCCGTCGCCAATATAGAAACTGGGACATACATTAGCCGATTTCCAAAACATTATTAATGAACTAGCTAATGATTCCAATAGCCTGCCTCCACTGCTTGTGTTGAAAAATAATCAACCACCAGATGGGATAAAACAATTAGTAGCTTTATCTGCACAGCGACGTTTAAGACACCTTGATGTGGCAAGTATAGCATTACAGAACATCAAGAAAGCTGCAGACAGAAGAAAGCAGCTGGATAATCCACGAGTCAACGTCAAGAATTTACAGATAGGTCAAAAAGTATTGCTTGGATCATATCGACTATCTCATAAGAGAAAATATTTGAGTAGGAAGTTTTTCTTGGTGTATGAAGGACCCTTCCGTATCCGACGCATTGCACAAACAAACGCTGTAGAACTTGAGACAATATGAACACATAAATCGCGAGGTCTTTATCACTTATCACACATTAAAATTTTTAAGGAATAAGGCCCTAGGGGGTTTACAGATATTTAGTAAATATATGTTTGGCGAGCATAGGTGCCCCAGCTGTTACAATATATTTTTCCGATTTTAATTTTCAGTACTGTTTCATAATCTTTGACTAACCTGTTCATCTATTAATCTTTTACTAT